>NW_009222531.1:126757-130885 GCF_000690835.1 Fulmarus glacialis
GCTGGAAAGCTGCCCAGAGGAAAAGGACCTGGGGGTGCTGGTTGACAGCCGGCTGAACATGAGCCGGCAGTGTGCCCAGGTGGCCAAGAAGGCCAACGGCATCTTGGCCTGTATCAGAAATAGTGTGGCCAGCAGGAGGAGGGAGGTGATCGTGCCCCTGTACTCAGCCCTCGAATACTGTGTTCAGTGTCAATGTGCGTAAAGGTCTCTTACTCAACAAGGCCATTTATGTCCTTCTGCTCTCTATGCTGGCTTCAACGCTGTAGTTAACTAAAGCAAACCCTATACTGATGGCATGAGCCTGGAGAATACTTTCACACACACAATGAAACCTAGTCATATGTGTATGTGTTTGAGCACACAAGAATACATTTTAAATATAAAACAAGTTTTGAAAGAGTACCAGGATCCCATTGTGCAGGAAATGAAAACATACGCCATTGCTGAGGTTCCATTACCTGTGTATGTGTGCATTATATCCTACCTAGTCCTGCAGTGTCCATTCTCCTGTGAGTGATGGCTACTAAAACAAGGGAAGAAACAAAAGTATCCATCAGAGCCACGCAGGCAGCTTTTGTGCAGCTCCAGTTGCCAGGGAGATGCCGTCCACCCTGTGTCCAAATCAGAACAGCTGTCTCATTTGGAACCTGACCTGCAGGCAACAATGAGCGTGCTGTGGCCGTTGGTGAAAAAATGGGCAAAGAGAGGAAAAAATAATTATAGACACCAATAAAAATGCAAAAATAACTCAACCCCCTACCTTGTTGCTGAAATAAAATATTTAAGCTAGCAAGATACTTCTAATGTAAACTAATGAAGGACATGGTTCCTTTTCATGGGTGTTGAAAAAGTGTGGTTACCATAATTCCCATTTCCATTTGCACATAAAAAAATGCCTATCCAAAGACTGCTACAACTGGTAGGAGATTTCACATTCAGTGGGCTTTGCAGGAGACTTACCAAAATTAAGGCAGTGTTTGAGACTGATGTTGTGCGACAAACTGGTGAGAGCTGTGCAGACAGACTTCCTTCCCGGGGTTCCCCTTTGACAAAATCAGGCAAGCCAGAGCTCCCACCACCCCCACGCTATTCACACAGGAGACGGTTCTCACTGCCTCTGTTCTCTTAAGATCAAAATTGTAAGGTCTAACACAAACCACTGTTCTTGCTGATGTTTAGGCTAAATATTGAGTTCACCACACCTGATTTGCATTCAATATTTTAAATAGTGAAGTGATAAATTGATTTGAGAAACTGAACAGATCACTGCACACGTGAAAGGCCGTTGCTGTCGCTTATGTATTAAAATTTAGTTGTCCCTATTCATTTCAGGAGTCACTGTAAGATGGAAATACCGCCTTGCAATGCTTACAAATGATCCTAAAAAGTGATTTTAAAGCTAATACTCCTTTTGTTTTCTATCTTTCAATCAAATAATTCAATACAATGGCCCTTAAGGCTCCTACATCCTTTGCCTCACAGACGTGTAAGCTTGCCATGATCCAGCCTGAACTTACTTTCTTCTTTGCCACCAAACAAATTAAAGCTCTTCCACCATTTCCTGGTAGATATCATAGCCATGATATAGCTATCAATATCCGTACGCATTGTGCAAGATTTCAAATTAATATCTTTGGTTCTGACATTATGATAACTAAGAATGCACAAAAACACAGACCAAAAGTAATTCTGAAAATAATATCACACCCTTCTAAGCAATGTTGATGATGTTTAAGTTAAATAATCTTTTTCATACAGCATCCTTAAAACTTCATTCAAAATTGGTCAGCTTGATTTTTTTTTTTTTTCCCCTCCAATGGGTAATGTGGTCTGACTGCAGTGAAGGAGTTTGGGAGGGAACCTGCCAATTTCAGTGAAGCTAACAGAGAATTTTCAAAGACTGAAAAGGAGATTTTGTTCCAGCTTTCTCAGGTTCTATTATTTAGACTACTTTATGTGAGCACAAGCACGCAAACTGTACAGGCACATACAATGCATACTGGCAGTGTATGTATAATTAATTTCAGCATTAGCAGAAAGAAATATTTTGATGAATTCACTTATGTGTTTGCATACTCAAACAAATCAGAATTTATATTATGTATAAAATGCCATTTTTCCTATTTTCCAGCAGACATTCTTAAATGGGTTTTCACATTCTTTATTTCTGCAGTTTTTCCTTTCAAACGTATTCTTCAGATTTCCCTCATCATACTTCATACTGAAACAAGAGTGATGTTTTCTATCTACCCTACAATAAACAAATTGTCTGCACTTAACAGAGACAAGTAACCATTTAAAAAAATAAAAAAGACAAGCAAAGCCAAAACAGATTTTAATTTCAAGCTCCTTAGGGTGTTGTTATATAAAGAACAGCCTGAGGGGACATATCTTACAGACGAGGGAAAGTATCTTGACAGGTTCCTTTAAACTGAGATCCTGTTTTAAATCTCTCTCTATCCTTATATTTAACAATCCAAATTTTAAGGGTCAAAAGCCAGGCAATTTACTAGCAAGTATTACACCTTGCTATGCCTGTTTGCAGTCCTGAACTGTATTCTTAATGGATTTAAACGCTAAAAAAATATAACAAATGTATTAAAGAGGCCAATGGGGTTTTTTGTCGAAACGTTTCCTTCCTTCACAAAGTCGCTGCTTCACTGGACTGAAACAACAAAGTGGATTATTAATACTAGATAATCCCAAAGAGGCTAAAGATCTCTTGACCCATGAAATTCACTGGTTTGTGAATCTGCAAAAAACCCTTTTTCTTAAGTTTATGAGTTTCGTAACTGCAGGTGAAAGACACAGCAATTGTGTAGGGTACATCAACTAATGACAACTCAAGACTGAAACTAACAGACTCCTAGTCTCATCTGAGTCACTTTAAAGCTATTTCACACTCATGAGTCTTTTGAGCACCATTTGATAGTCAGCTGTTTCTAGCACGTCACACCTCTCTAGATAGAGTCGACAACACAAAGCAGAGAGAGTGCTTTTAAGACAGGGAATTACAGATATTGGAAATTTCCCATTTACAACTGGCAAGATGTCACTATGTAGAAAGCAAGTAAAGCATTTTTTTGCCAATGTAGAGGAGGCAAAGGATGACATCTCCTCTAGTGATATTTCAAATTGCTATTTGATGAAGTTGTCAGATTGCACCAAGTAACCACTCTCTGCAAAGGCATATTCTGGGGATTTCATCAGCTGCCCGTCACTCAGCAGGACAGTGCATTCCCATATGTTTAGGCTTCTGTACAAATCACTGGCTTATCTCAAATTGAATGCTCAGCTTGGTAGATTTAGGAGACAGAGAAAGCAAGAGTGTATCGTCCATGGTCTTCCATCCATCTTTACCACACATGATGGGGAATGTGCTGAGTTTTTTATTTGCTGTAGATCAGAACTATTTCTTGCTAAACCAATCGCATTCTTAATAGGTGCTGTGCTTCAAAAAGTAAGGTGGAGGGGTGTAGCATGAGGGGAAGCAATTTCTCTCTCATTTACTGCCAAACACACACAGTGCATGCATTTGCACGGTAAACTGTTCCTCAGTGAACTGCTCTCCTACTATGCTTAATGGCCTATAGGTTTTTGAGTGTGTTTTTATTTTCACTTTGGTTTTTTAGACCTTGATTTGAGGAACTCTTCTTACACAGGTACATATCTAAGCTCTTTGACTCATCAAGCTCTATGCTACTCCAGCACTCTTACTGTCTGCTTGAGCAGTGGAAAAACAGATGAACACTGGTAGCAGCCTTAGGCCTACCCCAGCAATAATCTACATTATGAAAAGGTTATCTGTCTTTCCAGGAGATTTATACCTGCATGTGACCGACATACTGACCACTGTTCCTGTGAATTTGTTGTATTACATGTGATTCATTTTAGGCAGCAGCCTGAGTGAGTCTACATCTTTAAGACAGTCAGATGGAGTGAGACATCAGATGAAAAAGTACTTATAGATTCCTGGTTACAAAACTAAACCCTTCTGTTTAAAGAAGTCGAGGAGTGCTATAAATCCTCTCCAGAAGAAAATGGGAGACCTGGTTACCCAGGACATGGAGAAGGCTGAAGTACTCAACAACTTTTTTGCCTCAGTCTTCACCGGCAAGTGCTCAAGCC
>NW_009222531.1:131023-143359 GCF_000690835.1 Fulmarus glacialis
TGATATAACTGAAGTGGCTGAGCCACTATCCATCGTATTTGAGAAGTTGTGGCAGTCCGGTGAAGTTCCCACTGACGGGAAAAGGGGAAACATAACCCCCATTTTCAAAAAGGGAAAAAAGGAAGACCCTGGGAACTATAGGCCAGTCAGTCTCACCTCTGTGCTCAGCAAGGTCATGGAGCATATCCTCCTGGAAACTATGCTAAGGCACATAGAAAATGCGGAGGTGACTGGTGACAGCCAACATGGCTTTACTAAGGGCAAATCGTGCCTGATAATTTTGGTGGCCTTCTATGATGGGGTTACAGATGTCATCCACCTGGACTTGTGCAAAGCATTTGACACTGTCCTGCATGACATCCTTGACTCTAAATTGGAGAGACGTGGATTTGACGGATGAACCACTTGGTGGATAAGGAATTGGCTGGACGGTCGCACTCAAAGAGTTGCAGTCAACAGCTCAATGTCCAAGTGGAGACCAGTGACGAGCAGCCTTCCTCAGGGGTCGGTGTTGGGACCGGCGCTGTTTAACATCTTTGTCAGTGGCATGGACAGTGGGATTGAGTGTCACCCTCAGCAAGTTTGCTGAAGACACCAAGCTGTGTAGTGTGGTTGATAGGCTGGAGGGAAGGGATGCCATCCAGGGGGACCTTGGCAGGCTTGAGAGGTGGGCTCGTGCAAACCTCATGAAGTTCAACAAGGCCAAGTGCAAGCGCAAGGTCCTGCACATGGGTCGGGGCAATCCCAAGCACAAATACAGGCTGGGCGGAGAATGGATTGAGAGCAGCCCTGAGGAGAAGGACTTGAGGGTGTTGGTTGGTTGATGAGGAGCTCAACATCACCCGGCAACATGTGCTTGCAGCCCAGAAAGCCAACCTTATCCTTGGTTGCATCAAAAGAAGCATGGCCAGCAGGTCGAGGGAGGTGATTCTCTCCCTTTACTCTGCTCTCACAAGACCCCACTGGAATACTGTGTTCAGCTCTGGGGCCCCCAATATAAGGAACGGACCTGTTGGAGCGAGTCCAGAGGGCCACGAAGATGATCAGACGGCTGGAGCACCTCTCCTATGAAGACAGGCTGAGAGAGTTGGGGTTGTTCAGCCTGGAGAAGATAAGGCTCCGGGGAGACCTTATAGCAGCCTTCCAGTACCTGAAGGAGGCCTACAAGAAAGCTGGAGAGGGACTTTTTACAAGCGCAGGTAGCGATAGGACAAGGAGTAATGGCTTTAAACTGAAAGAGGGTAGATTTAGATTAGACATAAAGAAGGCGGCACTGGGACAGGTTGCCCAGAGAAGTTATGGATACTCCATCCCTGGTAGTGTTCAAGGCCAGGCCGGATGGGGCTTTGAGCAACCTGGTCTAGTGGAAGGTGTCCCTGCCCATGGTAGGGGGGTTGGAACTAGATGATCTTTAAGGTGCCTTCCAACCCAAACCATTCTATGATAAATGTGCTATGATAAATAAGAAAAAATAGGGACAACTTAATTGAAGTTTTCTTCTGGAAACAGCCTTTTTTGAGATCCTTTGCTACTTTTCTCTCACCTTTGACCTTGTGACCAGAATCAGTCAAAATCCTAGATGCCTGTTATGATGGGGTGGCACAGAGCTGCTGGCGCATGCAGTGAGTTCAGTTGACAAAAGTTATGAAATATATATATGCGTATTTTTGCCTCCAAGGACATTTTCATATCTTTGTGAAACTTTGTGAAACCTTACTCCCATCTAAATCTCCTTGGAGATCACCCTTTCATCACCCCGTCTAATTTTTTGTCAGATATCAAGAAGGGTCATTTACAGTAGCCTCTGACATATTTGCTGTTTCTGTAGAGTTAACTAGAATAAACTTCACCCACACCATCTCAGTGAAGACCTCAACATCCTTCCAATAACAGCTTCTGCAGATACACCTTCATCTCCAGGAAGAAGGCAAGGTGACATTCTGGCTCTCCTGCTACTTGCCTAAATAACTTCTTTAAACCTGAAAAGCCACTTGTATACTTAATACATTGAATAATAGCACTTGCCCTTCATGAGCAATGAGGCATGCCCATAGTCCTAGAGTGAATCAGTACCAGCAATACATTCAGCGCTCTGGAGTTCTGCCCTCCACCTCTGTTCCCTTTGCATCTCATCTGTCTTTGTGAACATTGCTGGTATTGGTTGCAAAGGACACTTTCTCATCAAGATAAAGCAAAATGATGCTGTCACAGTAGCTGCGACAGTACACTAAGCTCTGACGGCTGGAGACACAAATCAGTGTTTATTAAATAGAAAAAAGTACACAACTTGGAGGAGAGAAAAGCTATCTGTAAGCATCTTGTAACTCACAGCAGAGTGCTAGTAAAAGCACACTAAACATGACTTGATTGTGCTTTCCGAATAGCTCATTATGGTGTCTTAGCTGTTACAAATTTCATAGGAATGTGAATTTAAGTGTTACAATATATTTAACATCTGAAGAACTGTTCTTGCAAACTGTCTTTTAGGAAAGGGCATAGAGTGTGGAAAAAATATTTGGGGATGGTTAAGTTACTAGTGATGATGTTTTCACCTCAAAGATGCTGTGTCTAGTCTTACCCTCACTCTGTAACCAAAATGTCCTTCCTTCCTTCCTTCAATAAATTTGAGGTTTTGCATAGATTGTGCAAACAGCAAGTACCCTATGTGTGAAGGACAAATACCCTGCCTACATATAATGCTATTACAATTCCTGCATGGAGGACCGTAAAATAGTGGGCTGGGAGACTGAACTGCTGTTTCTACCCTTTCACATACTCAGCTGGCTGTTACTTACTAGGATAAGAAATTCTTAATAGAATGGCTTGATCTGGCTTTCTTTAGCTGTATTGTGTAGCAAAGGGATTTAAGTCAGACTGACACTAACAGTTTGGAGTGGTTCCCACAGATAAAACATATCAAAACTGGCTATGCTGGGACTGAGTGGAAAAGGATATATTTGTATGCCATTAATGTTTTATATAACTAGGCTTTTCTGCCTTCTCCTTTCAAGATCAATGGTGGTGACCGTTGTTCAAGAGTGTCCATAAATCCTATCAACAATGCAACATATTACAGTCATTTTAAAAGAAATTGTGGAGTACAGATAAGTGCTCCTGCACTTGTTTGATTTATTCCATTATCAGTTCAGCCTGAATTTCTCTTCCAGAAACAAATCTTGGTGTCTTCCAAATTACTTGACATAGTGGTACAAATTCTCCTCACTTATTTCATATTGATTAGTATCTGCCTGAAATACTTCTTCTTGAGGTTACCTTTTCAGTAACAGTTTTCTCTGTATCTCTAGAACACCCCCGCACAGCAGGGGTGTGCCAGTTACAGATATGAACAACTCATAGTTACAACAATCCCCATTCTGAAACTCTAAATGTACGTATTCTTGAAGCCAGGTCATTTTAAAACTGGCTATAATAAGAATAGGTTCTGAAGTGATGTGCAAGTTCAAAGAAGGTAACTAATCTGTGAAATTTTGTCACCTTTCCCCCCCACCCCCGCCCGTGAGGAGCTGGTTTTAAGGGGATTTTGAAGCTTTGAGTAATTGGAAAACATTGTGAACAAATTATTTTTGTAATACTGTACCAGAGGTGCGTGCCAAGAAAAATGGCTTTTTGTCTTACTGCCTCCTCCTCACTCTCCATTTTAATTACTACGGTTTGGCACCTGATCCTGCAGAGAACCATACAAAAGCCACACAGGCCAGCTCTTTCCAGACAGAGATAAAAGAGAGGGAGGGAGGAATTAATTAAATCCGTTTAAAAAGCTTTTCAGGGAGTTTCCTTCTAAAGTCACTGTTCTGGTTTCTGCATAGCTAGTACAATGACACATGGTCATAAATAACAAACAGCTTCCTGCCTCCTTCCATCATGTCTCCTTTTCCACCCTCTGCAGAATCAAACGAAACAGGGTTATGATTCTGGTGTTATAAGCAAGCCAGTCAGGATAAGCAAGCCAGAACAGGCAGCTGAGCATGTCTTCTGTTCACAACATAGCCCGTTCTTAATGGGCTGGTTTATTTAGTCTTGTGGGGCACTGCTACCAGGGTCTGCTTACTGCTTGAATTTTAGGCACAGAGTGGTAACACATTGTTATTTTCCCCTATCTTTTTTTGATGATTTTAATACTCTGGACGTCCTCCCCTCCCAAAAGGAGCGTGTCACCTATTTCTGGGATGCTCAGGAGTAATAATAGTAATACAAGGACTGGCTGCAACAGCTCAGTAGCAGTGGCCTCTACATCCCTTACAATCAATTTGTGTTGCTGTCTTTTTGTGGTTGAACTGTAGGAAAAAGTGTGGCACGTTTTCTCCACCTCATTTCCTCCACTATGGAGGGCAGAAAAGAAGGAAACTTAGCTGTCCACACTATCGGAAAGCAAGGGGCAGAAAGAGGGCAACATTAGAAGCCACTACTGGCTGGCCAGCTCCCTTTAGAGTGAAGCAAAACCTCTTCAAGGAAGCCAGGTCTAGCATTGTTTGAGGGTTTGCATTCTGTCCTCAAGAGGGCCTAAGGTTGCCAGAGGATGGGCATCTTAGGAAAAAACAAAGCAAATCCTGACTGGACCACCTTTTCCTTTCATGCTTGCCCAAGAAAACAGCTATGATTTCTGCACAAAGGCCAGCTTTTTACCCAGCATAATAGTTTTGTTCCTCATTTTGGGCTGGGGTGCATTACTGGTAAGTTTTCAAAAGTTCATAAAAGTAGTAAGAAAACTTAGTTTTTATATACAGAAATATACAGGGAATAAGACAGCATGAGATTGAGAACGTGGTTATTTTTCAAAACCTCCAGGAAGAGGGTCAGGATGATGTAAAGATGGAAGATTGTTCTCCTTATGACCTGTAACATCTGATAGTGGTAATATCTCCTTATTTTCTTAAACTCAATGGGTTGTTTGTAGTCTGGCTTTGATTAACTTATTTGTATAAGAATTAATTTACTATAGAATCTCATTTCTTATTATTTCTTCAGCCTGGAGTTTTCTGAGTTGTTTTCTGACACCCATTTTTAACCCTCCAGTATACCACGTCAAAACCCTGGGCAAAACACCAGAAATAAACTGTCATTGCAGAGAGCACTTGCAGGCATGTGGGCTGCAGATACAACCACCTTACTCTTACAGTTAAAACCTCAGGCCTTTTTGCTGTGCATTGAACAGGTCTGACTCAACTGACCTTCCCTTCTCTCAATACAAAGAAACAAATAGTAAGGTAAATGCCCGATATCTTTGGATCTGTTAACATTTAGCACTGTAAACACAAGCAGAGCCCTTGAGGGGCCATGGTGGGGAAGCCTATCTTTTGTACTAAATGATTAATTCTTTAACTAATGTCTTCTAACACAGCAAAGAAAGGCTCAGTTGTAGCAGGCCAGCACCCTCCATGGTGACCAATTACACAGTTTTCCAGCCTAAATAGAAGTGATTCTGAGAAAAGCAACAGATTACATCAGCAGTTCAACACCGGACCATACATGAGAAATGCTAAACTATGCGATCCGCCATGTCAGGACAGGGATAAATGTCAGCTTCCAAGATGTTTGGTTTCCATTTGGACAGATTACTACTGCACCTCTCCGCCTCCACGTCCCACACTACCTGTTGTCAGTGAGCTGCTCACGTCACGCAGCAGGCCCACCCCAGGGGACAAAAGGCATGCTACAGCATGAGAGCCAAGAGATCAGCTAGATCTTACTGCATTTTTTGATTGCTTACTGACAGTTTGCTGATTTTTCACACACAGACTAGAGTACAGAGCACAGAATATTGCAAGAGGATTTTTCTCTGGAAATAATAAAAAAGGAGAATTCACGATTTAAGTTCCTTGAGGTGTTTCTTTTTTGTGAATTTAACCCCAGATGCTCAGGAGAAACTGTAATCCCATCAAAAATAAGTATTTTCCGGACTATCTCCTTTGCTAATAATACTGGGAACCTTCCTGAGGGAAACTGTAAATGAATCATTTTTTAGCTTGTCAAAATTCCATTCCCTTTATTTAAAATGATGATGAACTGCTGTATGTGATTACTCCACCTGAAAATAGACTAGCTGCATTTGCCTGGGAACCCAAGGCAGAAGCTGCCTGAGCACTGACCAGAGCAATAAACGTTACAACTCTTGTGCAGAGTTGTCTCTAGGAATAATCATGCAGCACCCGCAGAACACACCGAGCCACAGATGCTCTCTGGTCTCTGCATTAGAACTCATCAAAATTCAGACCTTCAGTTCCCCAGAAAATTCCAACATTTCAAAAAGTGTTTGGGTTTCAAAATAGAATGAAAAAACAGAAACTGTTATATACAATTTCCAAATTATTTTGTTTGGATCTGTTAAGCTGTCCAGCTTCAATAACATGAAAACACTGTGCCAGAAATTCAGCTTTTATGTTATATTGCAACATAAGAGAAAAATCCCCTCATTTTTCACTTAAGATCATGGAAATGTTTTGCTTCAAAGTAGTTCCTTCTGAAGGGCCAGGAGTGGGGGGCAGGACAGGGGGAAGCCCTAGCTGAGTCCTGGGTCAGCTACAAAGCTCTCAGCATCTGCCTTAGCCACCTGAACTAGAAGGCTGCTCTTAGCACGGTGCTACAGCCAACAGGAGAGAGAGAGACTGATTCCTCCAGGAGCAATGCAGAACCCTTAGCAAGAGTCCTGCTGTGAATCATGGTATTGATGCATTGGAAAACCTATAACAGCTGACTAATCACTTCTTAAAGAGCCTTTTAATCATTTATTAAGTCCTTCATAAAAAATGCATTGGTGAAACCTTCAATGTAAACAAGTGATTCATAAGAATTAATCAGTTTTTGGCTATCAATCACTCTGAATGAGAAGCATTGAGGAAGTATGAAAAGCTTGTAAGGCTCCAAGAGAAGCAGAGCTAAGACTTAGGTCCATCTTAACAACAGGACAATGCATCACTTCCCAAATAAAAACAGCATAAAGGAGTACATGTCTTTCACTAGGGTGCCAGGTTCTCACTCAGTGTGGAGGAACTCCAATAAAGTGCTTTGAAATTACTTAGAAAACACCAGGAATTTCCTAGAAAGCATTAGGATGGGAGGTCTACCACATAGCCACCCTAGACGTATTTGCAAGAGAAGATGATTTGACCCACCTACCATTTTATCTAGCTACACAACTTTTTGAATAGTTGCAGTTCCCCGAGATGAACGAACCCCAAAGGAACAAAATACATGTCAAACCCCACCTTGTATTTTGCCAAGTCAATCCAGATCAACAAAAGAGAGCTGAGGTGTTCCAAGACACTGAAGAAACCATTTGGATTCCACAGAAATAATCCACAGTGCTTATTAAGAAAAGAATAAAAATTGTCTAAGCATTTTGGAGAAAGAAACAAGGGTTTCTTTAAGCCCTCAAAAATTTCAATCTATTGTGTTTACATTCCACCCTGCTCCAGGCTTCCTGGGTTCTCTAACATAGCCCAGCTAAGGAAAGAAGCTCTTCAGTTTGTCAGAGATCTCCATTGGTCAAATATCCACAACAAAACTCACAACATGGTTAATACAGAAATCCTGATTGTGCTGTAGAGGGCTTTCTTTTTTTCTTTTATGTTTGTGTGTGATAATAGGCATCTCTGGGTTGCTAGAAAGTATCTTTATAAACTGAACTGCACTATTCAAGTTAATGATATTATGTGGAAGGAGACTGTATGTGTGGCACCGGGAGGATGGTAGAAAGAAATAAGCACTAAAGTTGAATCTGGTCCATCTTTTGATTAGACGACTTTCAAAGTGAAAAAAATCAATACACACAGCAAGCCCTGTATCCTGGGAGAACGTGTTTTGTTACTGACAAAATTGTGTTTACATCAAGACCCTCAGCAGACTTTGAAAGAGTACATTAACTCTGTGCCAGTCTGGCTAGAGCCCACAGCCAAATTTGAAGCTTCTGACACAAAATAAGTAGTCTCTAATAAGGCAATACTACTGTTCGAGCTCCCTGCACATGGTTGAACAACTTCATTCTTACTGCTGCAGAAACAACCTCTAAGGAAGGAAGATGGAAGAGAAAGAAACTGAGTAGTAATATGAAAGAACGACTTTGAAAAAACAACATCTAGTCATGGTTTTCCAGAATGTGTGATTCGTTTGCAGCACGAACTCCATAAACATGCATGGATGTTATCACTTTCTACATGATGTGCAAGTATGCAACAGGACAAAGTTCCTGGGCTCTACTGTGATGGGGACACATGAAACCAAATGCCTAAAGTTCACTCAAGGTCATGAATCCAGGCAAAAGGGAATGAGAAACCTCCATAAAGCCTCTGCTTCCTTGGATGAACGAGAGTCAGACAATAGGCTGAATTAGTTTTACACTTTGCCCCTAACAGTCCCAACCAGTTAAACTAACTAGAAGCAGGGAAAAGACACCATCAAAGCAGAATGTCACCTTGAACCCCAAATAGTCCTTTTAAAGTTATTCCTACAAGACTTGGCTCCAAAATATTCCTCCAAAAACTGCTAAGTAAAATGACAGGTCCATTCACTAGACTCTGCAGCATTGGCAACATCAGAACTGTATCACCATACAAACACACCAGGATTTTCTAACAAGCTCAGGAGAGCCAGGAACACAAAGACAATTTGGAATCCTCCTTGCTTTATGGACTGGAGTAAATATTTCTTTTTAAGAAATTGCCCTTCGTTCCTTACTGTGTTGAATTGAATCTGTTGCCCATCTTCTCTAGGGTTTTTTGAACATTCTGTCTATACATATACAAAGGGGAGAAATTTCCTTTTGTGAGACCAAAGAAATGAAAAAGTCATGCAAGTGGGCATACTTCTATTGACTTCAATGTTTTGACCAGTTTTTATCAGCAGAACATTTGGTACTCTCTTTTGACTGTCATTACGGAGAGCATATATTGAGCACACAACCAACATAACAGAACATACTGATAAGTTTTAAATTAGCAATTGTATTAACTTTCTCTTTTAATTAACAGGTTTTAGTTACATTTCCAGTTCTAGGAAAGCTGCAGATTTCAGGCTGTAATTACTCCGTCCAGTAAAATGTGGATGCGTGCAATATAGTAAAGTGCCTTCTGGATTGATCACTGATATGTGGCCAGGGAAATGCTGTCTCTTTTGAAGTTAAAATTGTGTTTTGCATGTGAAAAAAAGATTTATTATTGGAATGCACAGGACAAAAGTGAAACATAAATCTGTTTGGGGAGGAGAGGAGCGTTGATTGTTTGCCTCTAATTAGGTGTCAGGAACTTCTGGAATCAATTGTTGTATTCACTGCATTTGGTAGTTCACCCAATGCATATATCTATATCCACAGATAGATGCCCAATTACAATTCCTACTAAGCTTTGATCAGGAGTTTTCTAACAGGTATTGGTACTTATCCAAAAAGTGTTCCCACCGATATCATGACATTTGATCTTAGTCAGCATCAATGAGAAAACAGAAAAATTTGATCTAATGTACAAAAGTTGTGGTTTACTTCATGCTAGTTCCTACGGCTGGAATAAAAAAAGCCACCTTATTATCTTGGGAAGAGACAGCATATTGCTCAAGCTTTACCACAACACAAACATAAGGCTACCTAAAGTACTGAAACTGTTTGCAAGCATCAGTCCTAGTTTCCATGCTTATATAATAGCTTGGGCAAATTCACAGTTTTAGTGATAACTTAAGAAAACAACTGTCTAATGCATATAGCTAAATGGAGATGCAACCTGCAGCTAAACTAATTTTGTCTCTCTATTTGAATACTGACAGGACAGAAAAGTGATAAAGAACTGAGGAAGCTGTTAAATATCACACTTGTAAATTCATTTGGACAAACTTCCATTCATTTCAGATGAAAGATTCCATCCTGTGTCCTTGAGCTATCTTTAACATAGAAAAGTTGTAAGCCTAAAGCTTTATGATAGCAAAGACCTAGATTGGCCCATTATTACCAGTTAGTTGCCATTAGCATTTGATTTTAATATGGGACAGTAGTTAGGTTAACACAGCTAAGCACAAGCACAAAATCATTTTGAAGTGGCCCTTTGGCACCAACATTCCAGAGTTATTTTAGATCCAATTACAATTTTCCTGTGGTTCAAACTAACTGATGACTACGTTAGCGACATGAAAAACCCTTCAGTGCCTGTACCACAGAGTACAGCCGAGATTTCTTTAGCGCATTTGGTCTTCATCAGTTTCACTAGTGAACTTAATGTGGATGCTGAAGTGACATTGATTTGAAAGTAAAATGGGAAGGAAGTTAAGTAACAAAACGTGATAGAAGAGCAAGAGAACAGCAAACCACTTCATTGTTAAGTCAGGTATCAGAATGCTGAATCAAACCCTAAACTCTAGATCCTCAACAGCTTACCACTTCTAGTTGGCTGTTTGTAGATATTCTCATTCTAAAAAGAAAGGAGAAGCGTGCTGTGATCCTGCATCTCATGCCATGCAATTTGTTTGGCTTGGAAAGAAAGAAAGAAGAGTGTCCAGAGAGAATGCCTGGAAACCTGAAGAGTACAATGACTCACACAGCTCAGTTGCCCTCTTAAAGCAAGAAAAGAAGCACGTTCAAAATTAGGTGCCTAATATAAGACATCCGTTCCTAATCTGAATGTTTTGCTTTACACTAAAATTAGGTTTGTGAATGCCTGGTTTGAGATTTAGGTGCAGATTGAATACTTTAGAACTAACATATTTGGAAGTGTAAGCAATTATTAAATATTAAAAGTAAAACAGATGTCTGGTCAGTCCTTCTCTTCATCGTTTGCATTGCAAACACATTACCTACTCCTACAAAAACAGGCCTCGCAGATTAAGAATTTAAGGGCTACATAGGGGATCATTGTGTGCTGAGAAGACAGTACAAAAAAACATGTTCTGGGTATAAAAGCATGTCCCAGCACTTCTGGCTTTGGGATCCCTATAAAGCAGGCACAGGAGAAAGTCAGGAAGGACTGAGAGGTCCTCGAAGCTCTTTGCCTGCTTGTTGTCCAGAGAACTCACCTTAAGGTTCTTCAGAGATCCACAGTCTTTAAGGAGAGGTACATGACAAAAGCTTTGGAAGTTGAGTCTAAACAAAGGAGGCATTTTCTTTGCTAAAACTTCCAGCACACCACCAGCATAACTGAAGATGGTTGACTTCTGTCATTTGGGGCCAGGTGAGCGTTTGGTCTTGAATTTAAATACTACCAGTATTTTAGGACAGCCTAAGCATTAAACTATTATTACCCCAGAATCACAGCAACCTTTCAGTGTAATACTTCCCTGCAATGATTATAACTAGATTTCATATACAATAGCTACAATATTAAAAAAAAAAAAAAAATCTTTATGACTCGTTTCATCCCATCACAGCAAATATCTGAATTCCTCCTCTACTTTCTTTTAAAGTATTATAGATTATGGAGTCTTTTATTGAAAGCACTCAACAAAATGTTGGTTGCGTGTAAATTACAACAATTTCTGTGTTTTCCATATTAAAACTCCTTAGATTTCCTCAGAAATGTAAACCTAGTGCCATTTTCTTTTGACACTGGAGATCACCATATTTAGAAGATACGAGCATATATTCCTTGAGACAGATCCATAATAATTCAGCTTAGCCTCATAGACTGACAAATTCCTCTGAGTGATGACGGTATAAAGAGCCAGTTTATAATATGCATTAGTTTTCTCGTTGCATCTGTTTATTCTCTGTGTCACTTTCCATTTATGAAATTGCTGCAAGGATATTTCTACTCTTAAAAAATCATTACCGGTGCCCACAGCCTTGTGGGAGACCCCACTATAAATAGCAACAAAATAAACAAACCATGGTGCATACAGAATGGAAGACAATATATAAGAAAACAGGTATGTGCTGTCAGCTGCCAAATGATTATTAAAAACAAGCATGGGGATAACATCACTTTAAAAATCATGATGCAAGAGAAATCCCTGACAGAATATTTTAACATAAGAGAGTGCCTGAAATAATACAAAAAAAATCCATAAAGTTAAATCATCTGGTGCTATCTGGGCATTGACAGCTGTAACCTGACTTCAGACAGTATTTTAAAGCAAAGCCACTTTCAGGTGTGATAATATGAACTGCAAGCCAGAAGGATGTGGGTTGGGGGTTGTTTTTTTCCCCTTTTGAGGGTTCACTGATGTTTAATAATATTCCATGCAGTATACATGTGTTTGTGAGTCTGGTGTGACAATGACAGGTTTAGCAAGAGCTGCCATACTAGTATTTTTTAGACGAGTACCAGATCCATGCATCTAAAGGAATCTCGCTGCCTGAATGTGACGGATGCACTCAACCCTTTAACCAGACTGGCGGTGGTTTGG
>NW_009222532.1:0-6361 GCF_000690835.1 Fulmarus glacialis
TATATCAACAGTATATTTTTCTATGAAAAAGCTACTAAGATTCTTTTGTTCATCCAAAATAAGTAAGACTCCATGATTCTCTTGCAAGTGATACAAGTTTTGAGGTGGCAACCTTGTAATTAACAGCACATGCCTTTTTGTCTCAAAGGATGTATAAAAAAAACAAAACCCAAAAAGCATTTTCAAACCGCAGGATATGTAAAGGTCCCAATTTCACTCCAGACAGAAAGGCAAGTCTGCAGCACTGGTGAGAAATCTGATTAGACTGCTAAAAACACTTGATTAAAAGTGCCTTTTAAAAAAAAAAAAAAAAAAAATAAATGAAAAATCAATTTGCAAGAAATTTCCCCTCTATATTTTAATTAGCTTTCTTTGCTGAACGCTTAAGTGCTCACTGAGTAACAAAATTCTCTTTATTACTGAAAAGAAAATTCATATATGGAGGCTAAGAAATAAAGAATTAGACTAGTCAAAAAGGTGGCCAAAATCCTCAGAGGAAGAAGTTTCTATCTGCTACTTTTAACACACCTATGTGACAGACTAACATACAAATTCTTCGACACAGAATTAATGTCATAGAAGTATCTGCATACAAAAAGCTTCAGTAAGAAATTTAGCAATTTGAACTTGATTGGCAAGCTTCAGGAAACCTTGCTGAAGAAGTATGTATGAAATTATGCTCAGCTACCCACTCTGCCCTTCTACCAGAAGTTACCAGCTCTATAGTAGTCAACAAAAGGGAACATGTATTTGCACCTCAACAATTTCAGAGCAGACTCTCACATCTTCACATGAAGTTAAACTTGATAAAGGTGGCTATGAAGCCTGTATTAAGGCGCTGCTTGGGCAGGTCACAATTTTCTTCCTGGCAATGGTGCCCTTGGGCACATAACACCTGGCCAATATTGGTCATTTTCCCATTGTCTGCAGCAAGGTATTCCAGAACAGATTTTTGCAGAACATCAGTGCTTTTAGTCCCACTGTGAATATAGCACACATACAAGTGGGAAAAAGAGCTATCCTGGCACAGCGGGGATCCTGAATATCATGCCTGAGATTGTCTCCTCTGAACTACTATCATAGACAAGGGATTTTTTTCATAAATATTTCCATGGTCTGAACACAGCAGTAAATACAAGTTATGCGTGGGTGGACAATACCGATTATGGACTGAATAAACATACCATGTGCACAGTATCACAAAGCACAGCACAGCTATTTTGACTTTCACCTCGAAGTCTTTTAAATGCTGACAATTACTTGAACATTCATTAGTTGAATTTTACTTTACGTATCTGTGTTCTTCCTATCTCCTTTCAAAAGAGGAATGAAGTGAAGAGTATTGCATCTTTGGATTTTTCAGACATTTTCCAGAAGCCAAGCAACCAAAGACTTGTTTAGAGCTTGCTCTCCATCAGACGCCTTCTCTATCATTTCACAATATTTCAGCACTGCTTGCAAGAGATCTCCAACTTTCCAATCTCTCTCTCGCAGTCTTCTGGAAAGCTAAAGGGGAGACAGGGGAACACAAAACAAAATATTTTGACCGGAACATCCTGATTAAGAGTTACAGAAGTTATTCTTGAAACATTAGCTCATAAGAGATCAGTTGTAATGAGTTAATCGTTATTCCCACATCTATAAAAACAAAAACTTCCGCAAGAATCAGGCAGTTTTCTTTAGGGTAGTTTTCACAAAATTTTCTTCTGGAGGGAGCGACATTTTCAAATGATGTGGTGCCACAGGTATGAGGGCTGTGGTTCATCAAGACTGCAAAAAACAGGAAATTCTGAACACAAGATTAAGACATTTGCCACCCCTCCCATGCCAATAATGCACATATAAAAAGACAAAACTCAGTCTTAATAAAAGGATGTGGATTTTCCTTTCACAACATATAGTGTGGTTTGGGTGGCACAGATGCTACCCTCAATGAAAACAGTGTCTTCAGAGTTGGGAAATTATAACATCTTGGGGAAGAGAAAAAGGTGAGGGTTAAGTTAAACTACCACTTGGGAGCAGAGATCAGCGTAGCTGAAAACATTTTTTTTTCGCCCAGGAGTCCAAGCAAAATGTGCCTTTGCTTATGTGTCAAGCTCAGCTATATATGGAAGAAAGCCTGCCCTAAGACAAGGATGATTTTGCCAGTTTGCCCAGGAGTAAAAAAATCTTTTATTTTAAAAAAACCCAAAACAAAACAACAAAACACAACAACAAAAAAACCCACAAACCCAAAAACAAAACAAAACAAAAAAAAACACAAAACAAAAAAAACCCCAAAAACCCACAACACTCACACAAACAAACTTTATTCTCTGTCAGCTTTCTGCACAACTGTCAATGCTGCATTTAATAAAGACAATTTAGACACCCTACTTATTCTTTGGAACTGTAAAATTTTATTGTCTTTTATAGTCCTTACCCTGATATTCTATAAATTAAGTTTTAAAATAAGTCATAAACAGTGTTCAGTGAAATAGCTTCCACAGCTACAAAATTAAAAATTCATAATGTTTCTTCTATGAGACCTATCAGATTGAAATATGAAATTCTGTTAAACAAATGAAAAGTAAGATAATTTCTCTCTGCTTCTTCACATAGGTGATGTTCCAATTGCAACAAGGCAGGTGATGGAACTGACAGGAAGAGCGTTGGCATAAAAACATTTATAAAACAATTAACTTATTGAGAAAACGCTTAACTTGAACAAGCAAAAAAGATCCCCTCTAATCTTGAGTACAATATATTCTGAACACTGAAACTTTTTTCGTATTTTCTACATAAAAGGGCACTGAAATCTGTAGTTATTTAAAATAGGGCACAGGAAGCAAGAGTTTTATAGTCTACAACAGGCAATTTTGTAAATGGTGTTTGTTGGTTTATAAAAGAATGGTCATTTTTCTTATGCCAGATGAAAGTTTGGCTAATGTCCAAAGACCTACTTAAGCAAATACAGTGTAAAATTTCTCTCTGAAGAAGAAGATACCACCGTGGTAAGATGACAGATTTGGCACATGGCTTCACTAATCTTTCTATTTTAATTTAGAGTTCAAAGTTCAGTCCCACTATTTCTTTAGCCGACTGATCTGCTTCTTACTGTCAGACAAGCAAAATATTGGAGTTTACTCAAAACAGACACCAGGTATCCTAAAACAGCTAGATAAGGTCTGACCAAAAATTGAACATATATGGTTTTTTTTAATCCAGGCACTTGCATATCCACACTGTCAGGCTTTTCAAAAAAGTTAAGAATTATCTATCCTAATTTACTGGCTTCTTGTTCATATACATAGGTATTCAACTTCTTTCTGCCTTGCTGAGCATAACGTGTATCTTTAAGTAAGAGTTCATAGTCAGTTGCAGTAAGTGATATCTTGCCTGATATATGCTAGGAGTATTTTTGTCTTTTATACAGCCACATCACATCAGTGGCTCATTACCCTGCTGTGATTAGCTAACACAAGCCTCTCCTCCCTTCCAGAACCCACTAACTGCTTATAGTGAAAATTACTGTTTTCAATATGATCTAAAACCCTGGTTCATTCCCCATGTAACTGAGGTAACTTTCCAAAGTACCTATGAGATGATCAAAACTGGCGAGAGATCAGTATATAGAGGCCAGTTTAGTTTTCTGCTGGGCTGTAATGCCCTCTGGAGGTGCTTGTCTAGTTTTACTAGTGACAGAACTGAGCATGACTATTGCTAATTTAAGACCCTCAGTTTGGGTCAGAGATCACCAGGATCAGGCTGGGACTAACTGCAAGACTTCTTATTTTGTACTACTAAATATTTTTATTAATACAATCCTGAAAGAACAGTTTATTTTCAAAAGGACCTTAATACAATTACAAGTATCCTTTCAGAAAGTCTTCATTCTCTGAATTTATAATCTGAAAAATTTTGAAATATATTTTAGCTTCAGAAACTAATTAAGTGATACTTGTATGCATCCTAATCTTTCCTATACAAGATTATTCAGACAGAGACTGTGCTCTGAAAATTCTGTACTTTCCTTTGAACTCTAAGAAACAGTGCACGATGCTGAGTCAGACTGACACAACAGGTGAATTTCTGGGGTTTGGCAATTCAGTTTAGATACAAACAGCACAAAATGGACAAAGGCACAAGTCTGTTATACGTTCCAACCGGGAAATGTGATGGAATAAAAAATAGGTAATCCTTCCCTGCCTGCGGGAGCGGGGGGGAAACAGGATTTCAATCCATTTTAACATAACTGCATTTGGAGAACTAAAAATTAATCTATGAAACTGAGTGAATCAATTAACTATTTTAACATTTTCAAGACTGCATAACTACTGCCTGACTGGAGGTCTTATGTTTTGTCTTTAGGTGTCAACTCAGTATTAATTTATGACTGAAGTGTCAAGTAGAAAAACATTACAATTTTTTAGGAGTGCATACATAATAGACACTGCTATTTTCTGGAGTGCTCTTCTCAGCATATTCTCTTATTAGGGTACCTAGAGTGGTGTTCAGATACACAGCCAGCTAATAATATCTTTTCTATGTGTCTTCAGGCATTAGCTCAAATAGTAGCATCACAACTTTGAAACCTACTAAGTCAGAGCTGGCAGAAGAATGAGACTCAAGGAAAAAATCAAAAAAACAGAGGCACCTGCCCTCTATTTTTTGTCTTACCTGTTATGTTGCAGTGTAAGATACATGTCGGTCTCTCACATACACATGCAAAGGAGATTACTATTAACACTTGTGGGTCCTACCACTGTTCTGCCTGAGTATTTGCGACACTGCAATCCATATATGACAAGCATGAACTAGATGGATAGATACTAAAAAGATGGCAAAAACAACTCATAAGGTCAGAATGATTGTAGTCACTAAACTCAATTCATTCACATCAAAAGAAGTTCACAGAATGCTGGGGCAGGCATGTGAGAACAGAAAAAGTGAAGTATTTTCTTCTTCATGTTAAGACACTTATAAAACGTAACAGGGAAGGAACATATGAATATAAGGATTAAACCCAACAGTTTCAAATAAAAACAGAAATGGAGAAAAGTATTCTCAAACTGCCTTCCAGTTTATGAAAGCATGAAGTCCACTCTAAGTATCAAAACTAATGTACAACAAAACGTATTTCTGAAATAATTCTAAATCAAACATACCAACCTCCAGAAAAGGAGCATAGGGGATATATTTCAACTTGCCCAAAAGACATTTCCCAATTTTCTGGGTTATTTTAATGAAGAATGCAAGACTTCCTACTCTTGAGAATGACTACATATACCACACAGTTACATAGCCAAAAGAAAAACAAAACTAGCATTGTTTTTCTGGGCTAGAAGGGGAGAAGCCACTCTTAGGAAAATTCAGCCAAGGTACGATCTGGACTGACCTCTAGGTACCTTTCACACTCTTAGCACAAGTCTACAGTAATTAAGCACCACAGGTGCACACATTCATCTATCTAGTCATACTGACCTCTACTTCCTGGTCGCTCCCTTTTTCTCCCAAAATGATGATTTAAGCTTTTGGAAAGCACCAAGTTGAAGACTCAGTACTAAATTTTGGAACGGAGATCAAGCTTTTCCTTCCTTAATATACTGATATGCATGTTAACTTGTTTTTGCCAGATCTTAATTATTAAAAACATACTAATGGCATCATGTTAATGCTTTTTCACATGTTAACAGGTCACAAAATAAAAACCTTTGATAATTTATCATTCCTATCAACCTCATCATTAGAGACAATACCTATATATCTGTTAAGTTAGCCTTTCAGCAGCCAGGTAATGTTAAAACACTTCCTTGGTAGAAGATTAGAAAAACATAGGTCAAATGTTATAAATGCCAGATTATCATGTGCAGTTTGGTGTGTAGCCCAAAGGAGTAATTTTTACGATTTTATAGAAATAAGAAGTTTCTCTTACATGTTTGTGATGGAAATACTCACGTCAGTACACATACCAAAATTTTGACCCTTCCTTAAGAGATGCTATATCATAAGCATAGAATCATTTAGCTTGGAAAAGGCCTTTATGATCATCAAGTCCAACAGTTAACCTAGCACTGCCAAATCCACCACTAAACCATGTCCCTAAGCACCACATCTACATGTCTTTTAAATACTTCCAGGGATGGTGACTCAACCACTGCCCTGGACAGCCTGTTCCAAGGCCTGATAACACTTTCGGTGAAGAAATTTTTCCTAATGTCCAATCTAAACCTCCCTTGGCGCAAATTGAAGCCATTTCCTCTCGTCCTATCGCTAGTTACTTGGCAGAAGAATCGACACCCACCTTCCTACAGTCTCCTTTCAGGTAGTTGCAGAGACCAATAAGGTGTCCCCTCAGCCTCCTCTTCTCCAGGCTAAACAG
>NW_009222532.1:6671-25087 GCF_000690835.1 Fulmarus glacialis
CCCTCTCCCCAAAGCCTGTAGCATTGCATGGGGTTGTTGTGACACAAGTGCAGGACCCGGCACTTGGCCTCGTTCAACCTCATACAACTGGCCTCGGCCCATCGATCCAGCCTGTCCAGATGCCTCTATAGAGCCTTCCTATCCTCAAGCAGATCGACACCCCTGCCCAACTTGGTGTGGTCTGCAAACTTACTGAGGGAGCACTCAATCCCCTCATCCAGATCATTTATAAAGATATTGAACAGAACTGGCCCCAATATTCAGCCCTGGGGAACACCACTTGGGACCGGCTGCCAACTGGATTTAACTCGATACACTACCACTCTTTGGGCCCAGCTATCAAGCCAGTTTTTTACCCAGCGAAGACTACACCCGTCCAAGCCATAAGCAGCCAGTTTCCCCAGGAGAATGCTGTGGGAAATGGTGTCAAAGCCTTTACTGATGTCTAGGTAGACGACATCCACAGCCTCTCCCTCATCCACTAAGCGGGTCACCTGGTCATAGAAGGAGATCAGTCAAGCAGGACCTGCCTTTCATAAACCCATGCTGACTGGACCTGATCATCTGGTTGTCCTGTACATGCCACGTGATGGCACTCAAGATGATCTTCTCCACAACCTTCCTCGGCACCGAGGTCAGACTTACAGGCCTGTAGTTCCCCGCATCCTCCTTCTGGCCCTTCTTGTAGATGGGCATCACATTTGCTAACCTCCATTCAACTGGGACCTCCCCGGTTAGGCAGGACTGCTGATAAAGGATTGTGGCTTGGTAAGCACTTCTGCCAGCTTCCCCAGTACCCGTGGGTGGATCCTAAAGCCTAATTCTTTAAAATTCCGCTTTCTCTTTGGTCAACATATTAAATTCAATCCATAAAACCAAAATAAAGGCACCTAAAAATGAAATAATGTTACTGAGCCTTCTTTCTTAATAGTTTTGGTTGCAGTTGCTTACAGAATAAAAATATACTTAATATTTAATTAAAACCTAAACTTCTTTCTGATAAGAAAGGACAAGGAGGACATTGAGGTGCTGGAGCGTGTCCAGAGAAGGGCAACGAAGCTGGTGAAGGGTCTGGAGCACAAGTCTTAAGAGGAGCGGCTAAGGGAACTGGGACTGTTTAGCCTGGAGAAGAGGAGGCTGAGGGGAGACCTCATCGCGCTCTACAACTACCTGAAAGGAGGTTGTAGCGAGGTGGGGGTTGGTCTCTTCTGCCAAGTAACTAGTGATAGGACGAGAGGAAATGGCCTCAAGTTGCGTCAAAGGAGGTTTAGACTGGACATTAGGAAAATTTTCTTTACTGAAAGAGTGGTCAAGCCTTGGAACAGGCTGCCCAGGGCAGTGGAAAAAAATGGAGTCACCATCCCTGGAGGGATTTAAAAGACGTGTAGATGAGGCACTTAGGGACATGGTTTAGTGGGCATGGTGGTGTTGGGTTGATGGTTGGACTCGATGATCTTAGAGGTCTTTTCCAACCTTAATGATTCTATGATTCTATGTGCATTTGCTAGCAAAAAAACCTGAGGCAGAACATCAGAATATTAAATTAGAAATTAATTTGGATGAGCAAGTTCTCAGAAAGGTTCAATTTATAGACAATTAAATACTAAGTAAAAAATGTTTGAAAAAATACATTTTTCACTAAACAAAAATGTTGTAATTGTATGCTCTATGTAAAACAAGGAAAACAACTTGTGAAAGAAGTTTACTCAACTTTGATTAATACTGTTTTATTTATGGTACATGCACAGGCTAAACAGACTGTTCCACTTTGACCTCTCAGGATTTGAATAATGATTTTCCTCAGCAGCAAATATCTCATTGAGTGGCAAATAAAATAGTAACAGCTGGTGTATCACAGCAAATGGAAATCAACCAAATCCTTCCCCTTCCCCACCACCCACCAAATGCAAGTACTTACAAAGACAAATTCCTTTGTAGCAGTGTCATGAAAGTGAAGATCAGACACCTCTGTTTCAGAAGCTGCCAGCCACTGGAGTGCTGCTCTGAGGTGGGAGTCCACTAGATTTGGTTCCAGATCAATATTTGCTATTGCTAAAGTCTTTCGTATTTGCTCCAAACCTAACATTAAAAATAAAATCATCAAATCTATAGCTTCAAATCGTTTCAAAAAAGTCTTTGTAGTTCACTGTTTAGACTGTATTATCTTAAAAACCTCAATTTAGTACACACAGATAATATGAAAGGAAAAAATCATGCTGGTCTGAAGTGTTTCTGTACTTTCACATAAGGAAGTACTGTTTATCCCATTTACAATTGTACGCATAGTTGAGTATTAAAAGACATCTAAGCTTTAATGTATATTCCAAATGACAAGAAATTTAACACAGCCTTTCATAAACTGGACAGCAATAGCTCTCACATTGTCCATCAGTCATTTCCATTTCCAACTGCTATTTTTCGCTATGCCTTCATCTGCTAAATTTTTAAAAAGTGTGTATTTCAGAATTCTTTCCTGTACAGACAGACTGATCAGACTGCCTCTGAGTTTTTCTAAAATATAGTGCTGTTTTTACTGAGGCCTATCCAATATTTCAACGCTTCCTTTACAGCACGAGTTCCAAAAATTAACACAGTATTGAAAGAACAGTTGCATTAGTAACACAGAGAAACTACAGTATTGTCGTCTTCTGTTCCCACTCTGAGTTTCTCTGTCCAGCTATCACAGTAATCATTTGTCACACTCTCAGAACCAACTAAGCATATGTGTAGTGCTCTCCAAGTTGTTCTTTAAGTCTCTACTTCCAGAGTACTGGAATTAACTCTCTAGAAACAAGGAATATATTTGCAATAAGAACATATGTTCATGTGCAGTTTACCTCAATCTCACTACTCTTCCAATCAAGCTTATGAAAATTGAGGTACATAAGGTATTCATTCCTAACTGGCCAAGTTAAGCAAGACGAAATAGATTCCCCCAAGGTGGGGGGGAGTGGGGGGGGGCATGTAAAAGAGAGAGAAAATTAACTAGTGGAACTGTCAACATAAACGTGCTTTTGGTGGATAACAGAATATTTGTCTAGAAGCCCCAAAACCTAACAATCTTTATAGGAGAAAGAATCAATTATAAAAAAATTTATGACACTTAGTGGTTGGAAAGCATAGTGGTAATGTATCATTGGGAAATTTTGATATATTTTTTAGTTTTATAAAATAGATGTACATTTTGTAATAACAAGGCTTTGTTTCAAATTCTTTGGTGAACAAGACGCAGCTTAGAAGAAGCCAGACATTTCTAGATACGACATGAAAAGAACTTCCAAATGTACAGGACCAGGTACAAAGGTCTTCTACCTAGAATACTATTTAAATGGTCCTACAATGAAAGTAACAGAAAGTGTCTTTTCAAAACAATAGTGAGATGGTGAAGAAATTAAACTGGAAAAATTTCACTAGAAAATCCTTAATACAATATAAAGCAGTCTGTTGCAGTCCAGGAGACATCTAAACTGTGTAAAGAAACAAAATCAAGCACTATGTTATCGAGCAATTTGAACATTTGAGATGCTAGAACTTTTTAAATTCGAGACCAAAAGAAAGCAATGCTATATTGATAACCTAGATGAAGTCTACAGAGCAGAAAATATTTTCATTATAATTATTTTCTGAGGAAAAATACTAAATAATTTAGTTTAGTTTCCTTATAACCTTACAGTCAGATCTGATTTAAAAAAAAAAAATTAAGAGATGTGGTTCATTTCCATACATTTTTCCAAGAGTTAAAAAAAAGGAAAAAAGAAATAACCACAGGTATTTCTGCTTACATTAAGACTATTTGAAGATGTACAACATGGCTGAGTGGGTAGCAGAGGCTTCTTGAAATGCTTATTTCATCTTCACAATATACCCAACACAAAGAAAAGCTCTGTTACAACTTGCTCTAACATCAGCTCATCTTTAAATCAGTCTCATACACTGTGTATTCAGGCTGTTCTCATTTGAGTTAACAATCTTTGGCACTTCAATCAGACTGGAACCAGTGCAGAGATCTTCTACGAACCAGAAAGCTGTAACAAGACTCTGGATAGACCCTATTTTATATTTCACTAAGCAGAAAGAGATTATAGCAAATGTATCTAATCCAAGTTTTTTCATTGTTTCTCATGACTCCTCTTCCAAGGTTAGTATAGCCAGTTTGAATAACTTCTTCAGTATCTCGAACATAGCCATGCAGATGCACTGCCACGTCTCCTTATGAAGTATTTTATACAGATGTTATTCTATGCATATAAATTTACACTTTCAACAAGCTGATCAGAGTTCACTACCTTAAGTTACTAAGTACATGTGTGAGCATCAGAGACTAGCAATTCCCAGAGAGATGTACGTAGGGTATTAATCTAAGAATATATTCTGACACTTGACTGACATGCATTATGATGAATAGCGATTATAGAGTTGTCACCTTGTTTTGTGGACTACAGAAGCAAAGAATTAACAAAAATAATTCATATAGAGTGCACAGGTCCAGAACAGTAGTATATGCTGGAATTGACATTACCTTCTACAGCATCCTTGGAGTCCTCATCTTTATCTTCTGTTCCATCACTGTATTTTAAAAATAAAACAAAAATATTAATACAATCTAATATATGCACAATAAATGCAGTCAATCCTAAGACTGTAATGAAGGTTAAAGGACAGGAAGATCATAAAAGAATTAAGAAGTGATCATGAAAAGAAGCTTTGCTTCTCACACCATTTCATGTTGGAAACAAATTTATCATGAACTTCACAGGATTTGCTCTTAGGGAAAGAAACAAGAGAAGGGTGTTAAAAAGAAGGGTTGTAATATGAATACATTTTAAAATAAGAAGAAAACTTACTGATTTTACTTAAGTAGGACAGTTTAGTTTTGCTTCATATGTGAAAAGGTTGAGCCATCTTATGTCACAGGTATGAACAGGTATAGGTTATTCAAAGCTGTAAGTCATAAATGTTCTACAAAAATCAATTACCAAGCAATTTTGAAATTTTCCACAAGCTAAAGGAAAGAACAGAAATCCTGTAGGAAGCAAGCTCTAGTTTGCATGAAAAAGTAAATCTAAAGACTTGTAAAACTGCAAGCAAGAACATGCACAAAAGGGATCTTTCATTTTGCAAGCAGAACACATTCATCGGTTTAGCACAGCAAAATTTAACCATTCAGTATGGATTAATTAATGAAAAAATCATATTGTGATTAAGTGAGGAGAGTGTGAATAATGTATCAGCATAAAAAAATGCACTGTATTTTTATTTTCCAAAATGATGATTTCATGCATTAATTATGAGGAACCCATCTGGTTTATATTTCTCAACTCAACCAACCTGTCTGATGTTGGAAAGGATAAATTCTCCTCATACATATCCCCTTCTAAACCAAGACTGCTCCAGCTACTGCTGTTACCATTACTGCCAGGAGAAGAAGAGAACACAGCTGAACTAGAAAATAACAATAGCTCAAACTAGAACCTTCATTTTCCTTAGAGCTGTTTTTTGTCAAGACATTTAATGCAAGAGCACTGAAACTTCCTGAACAGGTTTGCTGGAACAGAGTACAAACATGATTCTCAGTGCTATTCAGAGCAGCAATGTGCACAATAATGCAAAACTGGTAAGTTTCAGTACACAGGTGAAAGTATTCATTTGTACTCATTAATTTTCCAGATCAGTGCTAACAGTAATTCTGTCCTCAGGTCTAAGCACATGGCTTGTTGTTTATACAAGCGCAACAATTTCAATATGATTACTCATAGGAACATGGATTACAACTATAATATTTGCTTAAGGACTAAGAGTTCATAAAATTATACATTGTGAAGACAATTGCACAAATAAAATCCTTCCAGGTCTTTCCAAAAATCCAGTAATGATCTCTAACAGCCTGATGAGAAGGAATTCTTAGAGCAAATAAAACATTTTTTTTTTTAAAAAATCTGAATATTGTTCTACAAGCTGATCTTTTAAAAATATGGGGGTTTATAGATCAATGAATACAATACTAAAAAGATTACTTCACTCACAGTTCATAAATATACTGCATTTATTCCATGACTACATTCAAGCCAATGCGAAGAACTGAAAAAATCAGGCATGTCCTTACACTGGTATACTTTAGGCATTATAATGAGCAAAGTTTGTTAAGCCTGTGCTTATGTACAAGATTAAGCTACTCATATGACAGAATCTCTGTTCCCCAACTTCATACCTCCCCCAGAGCACGTCTAGAAGCCTTCCAACAATAGGACTTCAAGATAACCAGCATTCTTTCAGAAAGCTAGATTGTCTACTATAGATGGTATGACAAGCCGTGAAGCAACTCCAGAGAACAACTGCTGCAAGAAGATGCTTTCTTCACCTAAGTTTTGTGTGACTATTAAAGCTGCTCTTTTCCACTCATTCCACTCAAGGCAAATAGTAAAATTTAAAACCACAAATGGTGGAAACATTTCAAGAGACAGACATTAATCTCTTTCAAGAGTCTGCCAGTAACAGTATCACCTATGACTGTCCTTTGCTTTCCAGTATGCCTGCTTGGATCCTAATTTCAAAACAGTAACAGCAGGTTAGCAAGCCTGCAATATGAACATACCCTAACAGGGGGGAGGAGGGGGGTGGAATTAAAAAGTTGCAGGCGCTTCATTCAGCACATTGTTGCTTATTTAGATTACATGTGCAAAGTACAATCAAATAGTTCTCTCATTATGCAAAAAAAGAAAAAAAGAAAATTAAAGAGCAGAAGCTTCCAAAGAAACCAACTTGATTTGCAAAGGAAATGCAAATCTGGTCTTAAGAACATTTCTCAAGCTACTATGTGAGACTATGACAGTATATATGAAGTATTACATCTGGTTTGAATTACACATATAGAAAAGATTTAACATAGCCTGTTGATACCAATATTTTGTACTCAAACAGCCTCTTTCACTGAAAGTCATAGATGCATAACGTAAGTGGAAGTAAAAGCTGCCCCAGTTCTCGGACTAAAGGAAAAAGTATTTGCAACCTAACAGAATGACCTCATGTATACTACTATTCTGATTAGGTAAGAGATTAATGTATTTTACAGAGGTCAAACTTGGTCTGAAATAATCATATATTTAACCATATGATTACAATGCATAGCAATGGGAACTGTAACTCAGATCATCTGCTTTGAGATTCTGCATTATGTACATACAGTCAAAAACAAGAGGCTTCTGCTCTGAATTATAACCTAACCTGGATGCTCTGATTCATACCCCGGAAAAGCCTATGCCTATGTGTATGCCTATACTTATACACAACCATAGAGAAAGCTTCAGACTATTTTATTTCTAAATGTAAGTTGCTGATGTTAGGCACACAAAGCGCATGATACAAGCACTCCCCTGCATAACTAATTTTACCAAGCCTGCTAAAGAACTTTTATTCCTATTTACATTCAAATGGAACTGCAAGGATCATGCTTTGATAATTCTTTCCAAATTGTCTTGCTCTCTTGTTTACACATAGTTTAATCCTCTGTGAAGTACTGAAATACAATTTTTATATTGATCTGAGAAGCAGAGGGCATGTACCATTTCAACAGAGCTACTACAAAAAATGTCCTTTTTTCCTGAAGTAAAGCAAAGCTAGGTAAATTGAACTGGACCTCTATAGCTTGTATTGTCGTGTTGCTTTCTGGGGATTGTGATCCTGTGTTCCAAAAAAATTTCAACTACCGCTAATGGAATCTCTAGGTTTATTATTATGAAGATAATTTCCAAAATGTCAGCTAAAAGAGTCTCAAGTACCAGTATCCATCGAATACTGCAAACGGCCTGGAAAATACTGGGGGAAGGGAGAGGTCCTCCCCCATAAATTAAAACTTGCTTAATGTTCACTAATGTTCACTTAATGTCACTTAATTATATTGTACCAGCACTACAAACAAATTGGTCTAATGATATCTAGTACCTCAAAGATGGTACAAGCAATACTGCTGACAGCTTCTCAGACACAAGGAAACCACTTGCATTAAGAAATAGCTGCCAGGGGAGCAATGCTACCTGATAGTACATTTAAATGTTTCAAATTGACATGGTTTACATAAAATCAGCACAGTATTTTTTAAACAGATGGCCCTGACGATAAGAAAAAAAAAAAAAAAAAAGGACAAAAAAACCCCCCACACTTTCCAAACTTTCAGCTGTTGTAACTGCATAATGAATGCCCCCTCTATGACTAAATGGCATTTTCCTGTTTAATAAAACTGTTTATGTCAAAAACAGGAGATAAAAGCAATACATCTTCATCACTGCCATGCAATTTTTTTATTTCCTTAGAAGATGCTAACACTGTTCCACAAACGGTGTTATTACTGAATCTTGTTACAGAAGGTCTCCCCCAGCCTTGTACTCAGGGCAATAACCCCAGATCCCGTCACTTCCACCTGCTAAACCTCAGCAACACAAACCAACCCATGTGCTGTTAGCAATCCACAGTTACTTTTGTAAAACTAGCTGATCAATTTGCACATGCCAGTTTCTTCTGTCAACATCTTGCTATCCAAACTATGCCTCCCCTTCTCTGAGTTAAATGCTAATTTAGGTCATTCTTCCTCTAATGAGCCACAGATTTTCTTGCAAGTTATAGAAATCACTTACTTTATCATTCCCAAAACAGATTTAAATGAAAACAAACACCAAATACAACACGGGCACTACAGGTCCAGCAATTTTTTAGTATGTTTTTTTTTTCCCCAGCATCAACTAACCTGTATTTTATTCATTATTTGTAACTGCCAATATGCTGAATATTCTGCCTTCTACTCTGAATTTCATTATGTAAGTCTCACTCATTTTCATTCATTCAACAGATGATGTTTTATTAAAATAACTTTAAGGCAATATATTCTCTTACAAAATTATTCAGTTGTATGAGTGATAAATTACAGTAGTGGTTTGATTAAAGTATTCAGTTAAGCAAAACATGAAAAATATTGTAGACATTTAAGTAAGCAGTTTCACTTTGGTACCAAACAACCTCCTTGTACATTATATAAGGAAACACATCTCCCATATTTTCTTTAATCTCAGTGATGCTGGAAGTACTAACTAAAAAGAAAAAACCTCTCCCCCATTTCTGCTATTCTTCAACAGAAACGCTGAACCTTCTAGAGTAACATAAGTGGTGTATCAACCATAAAAAATTAAGTTTACTCATTCCTCATATATTCCTCATATAGAAGTTTGGCCCACAACTCTCAATATAATTTTCCCTAGCAACAGGCAGAGACATTGCAGATTTTTAAAATTCCCATTCTAATCTTTGTTAGTTATCAATCAGCCAGGGGAAGTGTAATGAGAAGCTCTGTGGAAAAAATTACTACTCTGAACAGGTAAGTTCCAATATTACACACCTGTAAGCTTGTCGTTAGTAGTACATAAATACTCCACCAATATCAGCTAGAACAGCTTATAAATTCAAGTCCCAAAAAAGACAAAAATAGCTGTTAAAGCTCCGCATGCAAATTAAGCTCATATTACTTCTTTTCAAGAATAGATGAATTTACATAAAACACATTCTCAATGATTAAGTTTTAATATTTCAGAGCACAACTTATAAACAGTACTTTCAAGTTGTATTTTATACATGGCAGTTGTTTTTAAAACACCTGCATCTTTTGCTAATACTTAAATTATCCATGTATAATTTTACTTGATGTGACTCCTTGACATCAATGACAATGCATACTCCACATATTTTACAGAGCGTATAGTATGAACATTCATGGGCAACCACATTTTGTAAGAAAACACAAACATAATGTTAGAGCCATTTTTAATAATAAAGTCATTGTGTACTGAAGACAAAATAATCTCTTCTCCCCCAATCCCCAGGAGAAAACCACTTGATGCCAAGTTATTTGATGTCAAGATAACTGTTTAACTATACTAACATGTTTATAGTTACCTGTCACTGAGGTGAAGAAAACTGCTGGTCTCATCAGGATGTTCATCTTCAAAACTTAGATTGGACCAACTCCCAGTGCTATCATCACCAATACTAAGACTCAACTGCTGGCTAACAATAGATTCAACAGAGTGAAATCCTTCTCTTCCAGCAGAGCTAAACAAAAATTTAAGACAAAAAATTCACTGCATTTCATGCTGATCCGTGTTAGTACATTTACAGCAATTTAACACCATTTCAAAGACATTAAATTCCAAGGAAAAAAAAAAAGAGGGAATCTATTAATTTGTACCCTATTCTCAACACAAGAAATGGAGCAACCAAATGAATTTGAAACTTCAACAGGCTTAGGTCAGGGATTGCTATTTGGAATTCTTTCACTAGAAGACAAAGGGAGCTGCACAAATAATTCTCTCATTTGGAAGATTATTTGCTATAAAGCATAGAAGGCACTGTAGCCTTACAGACTGTATTATCAAGGTACACTTTTCAAGCAGAAGGCTTACCATTTTTGAACTTGTTCACCACAGGACAGTTTGACTATTGTCCCCTGCCTCTTTCGATACAACCAGCTAGGTGCTCTGCTATTGTAGGCAAAGTACTTAAGTACATGCTGCTGTTTAAAATGTTAGGATTCCATTTTTTAAAAAGGTCTTTCTGTAGATAAAGATTTCTCTTCCCGCTTCAAGAAAGTGTAGCAACACATGACTTGTACAGAATTTTTCCCTCAAGAAATAAATTTAAATTTTTTTATCCAAAAAACAATCAAGCAGGTATGCTCAATAAAAGGTAGTCTTTAGAAGACACTTCAAAAGATCCAGTTTGATAACTTTAAAGAAGTCTGAACTCCTTATAAACAAAGTTACAATATGAGAACACACAGTTATGAACTAAATTTCAGGAGCAAACTGTGATTATCTACATACAGATGAAGTGATAGAAAGTTCAAGAAAAATGATCATCCTGCTACCACCATAGCAAGCAGCCACAGTAACATTCACTATTTAAAAAGCCAACCTTAACCACATTACTGGCAACACTTTGCTCCAGTGAGCACAAATTTGTGCAGACAAGTATGTAGCTTGAATTGGAACCCATCTAGGTAATACAAAGGTGATTTTTTTCCCCATTTTTATTTACAGTTATACCAGCACTAGCAGCAGTTCTCTTCACCACACAAGGCAGCTTCTCAAGATACTTATGCATTACATACCACACATTGCAAGGCAAGAAACATTTATAAATTTTGTCATAGTAAAATCCTAGTATTGCCACCCTGTCACAGATACAATAATAAACAGTATCTCTTGAACCCTGCATTTTATTGCTGTCATATTCTAACTAGAATTTTTAAATAATATTTTAAAGAAGAGATTCAGAAACAAAGTGTCATCTTTGATACTGTAGGTATAGAAAAACATCACATTACTTTTTTTTTGTCACACACTGAGTAATGATTCAACCCTGTTGTGCAGAAAGCCACAATATACATCTTATGAGCACTTTCATGCTGCTAGTATATATGGGCTTCATATCAAACCTTGAAAAATTTAGTTCAGCCCCACTGTGGCCTTTAGCCACTGAACATATAAAAATAAATTTTATTATTCATCACGATGCCCCTCTAGAAATCAGGAAAAGAAACCTGTTGATAGTGTGAGCAATTCCCACACGAACAAAGTATGAAAATAAATCTTACTATAAATTGGAAAAAACAACATGGTGAAGATCGCTCTTGGACCTGAAGAAGAGATTTCAAGTCACCCTGATCACTGCACAGTCTGTTTTAAGAAACAGTTGATGTTCGCCGCAAAGTTACCCTGGCGTATATTTCCTATTTATAGGCCTATTAAAGGAAGCAGTATATTAGCCTTTGCTAAATACACAAGAATTTGAAAGTCAGTTCCTTGTCTATTGTATTACTATTTTATAAGCTAAAGTGTGTTTTAGTAAGTTGTTTTTTCTTAAAGTAAGGGTTTGTGGTTTTTTTCCCATTAATAATAAGGACACTATCACAACACAGCCATAATCAAAATAAAGCCTTCATACTATAAAGCAATGGCTAGTTTGGCCAGTACCAGATGATGGTCCCACTGACAAAAGCAAAAATAAATTACTTTTATTTTTCAGCACAGAAGAGGAAATACAGGTAGGGAACAAACCTGGATTCCGTCATGGCTCACAGATCAACAAAACCTGTAAGGTCTACTCTTCTCTATTGCAGGTAAAAATAACAGCATTTCAAGTTGAAATAATAAGTTCCACTTACTAGTCACCTACTGGAACATATGCATGCTGATAAACATAGAAACCTTGGTTTCAAGCTCACACAGGTGGAAAAAAGTCTTTTTTTTCTAGTTCTGAATCATTTAAATATCACCAGAGGAATAAAAAGAAAACATGCAGAACATAAAGTGTGTCTTTCTTAAAAAAAAAAAAAAAATTCCTTCTGAGCACATATTTGTATTAACAATCCTCTTTTTCTGGTACAGAATGCAACAAGTAAGAAAAAATTAGTATTACCTTATGTTAACTGCCTGACCAATATTAGTCATAGCTGATGTCATTATTTCAGTAGTAAGGCTTTCAGCAAAACTGACTCCATCTTGTCCAATACCACTGTCAGCTGTCAGACTTGTGTAACTCAGCTCTCCTTCTGCTTTCTCTACAGCCGCAGTAGCCCCCTTGTCAGAAAACACTGTCTTCTGTTCTACATCAACGTGAATTTTAGGAATATCAAGCTGAAACACTCTTGATTTTTGACAGGCACCACCTAATCCAGAATGAAGAAAATGCTTCACTGGAATGGAGGATTCTTGCGCAGGTAGGTGATGAGGCGTACTTTCTGTACAGTACCGATGTTCCTTCACACTGCAGCATCTACAGACAGTTCCAGAAAAAGGAGACAGTTTCTCAGTATATGAGAGCCTATCCCCATTTTTTCTGTTTTCAGCCACATGGAGAACAGCCGACTCTAAACTCATTTCTAGAGTATCATCTGCTACTTTCTTAGCATATTGCTCTATAGCTTGAATTATGCTTTCACTGTAGCCATTTTCATTTAAACTGCCTGTACTATGATACAGTTTATGATCTGGGGAGAAAGGAAGAAATGTCCTAGAAAATCTTGTTTTAATAAGATCCCCTGTGACTTCATCAAATTCAGTCTTTTTATACAGACAGGAATCTGTTAGAGACTTTGGCAAACATGCTCCCGACATTTTCAATTTCTTCCTGATATCACAAGTGATACTGTGAGCAAGAGATTCTGAAAAATGTTGTAACAACTCTGTACATTCTGTTCTCTGTGTGCCAGTATTCCTTTCATACGCTTGGTCTTCACAGCGATGAATGCTGCTTTTCACTTGCTGTGCTGCATCTTTATTCACTGCTTTGATCAGCTCCAGCTTACTATTTACCTGTGCATGTTGCCCAGGAAATGTCTTTCTGTTGCATCTCAATTTGTTTTTTCTAGCAGCTTGCTGTAAGCCTGATTTGATAGACCTGTAAGCAAGTCTGCTAGCATACTGATCCATTAGCAGTTCAGCATTACCACCTTCTCTTTTCAAAACTCGAATAATGTGATCTGCGTATTCGTCAGTCACACTTTCACAGCTTGGGTATTTGGAAGTCAAACCTGTCATGCCTGAACCTTGTGGTAAAGGAAGTACAGATGAATCTCTCTCCCCCAGCCACTGGTCCCGCACTGGACCGCACCGTTCTTTTGAACTATAATCTTTATCGCCTTTTCTCAGATAAAGGCAATCCACCTGACAGTTAACCCGCTTCAACCTCAACAGTTTACAATGCCTTGATTTCACTATTTTCTTGGCCTCATTGATGACTCTTCCTGCCATATCACCCGCATAATTCCATAAAGAATTGCACGTCTCTTCTGGGATATTTATAAATGCAGTATATCCACATCTTTTGTTTTGCATACCTAACTGAACCTGTCTATCAGTTTCTCTTTCGTTTGTTTTACCATCTAAATGGGAAGCAGCCATTTCAGTCGCTATTGAAATTATATGGCTAGCTAAGCAATCTGCATACTGAATTGTTTTTTCTGAATGCTCCTCTTTCTCAAGGGGCATTTCAGAATGATCTTCATCTTCACTACTTTCCACTTCTTCAGAAAGCGACCGCATGAGTTTCAGCATAAATTCCTCATTTTCCAAAGAGTCATGTTCGGTTTCAGGCAAACCAGTAACAGATGGATTGTATGGTGTAGAAGGTGGTGTTGCAGGTGCAAATTCCTTTGCCAATTCTCCCTTGAGTTTCTTAGATAGTTTTCTTAGATTTCTTTCAGAACTACTTTGACATGGTACTAAAGGAGTTGGTGGGGGTGTATCAGGCATTATACAGGTATTTCCATCTTTGAGACCTGATTTATCCTCCATCTGCAAAGCATCTTCACTGCCAAACATCACTGAAGAAAAGCTATTTGCATGCAGAAAACAATCAGCCTGCCTGTAAGTCAAAGGTCCTGATGATGGTTTCTGAGTATCATATTTTTTTGAGGACTTGTTCAAGTATGTTATCGAGCAGCTTCCTGTGTCAGTAAAGTCCTCTGGAACATGCCTAGCAAAAGTCACAGTGGAACAAGGCGGTGGTGATTTTGACGAAAACCTGTGTCCTTTCTGTTCCCGCCAACAATCTTTAGATTCTGAAAAACACTGAACAGAATGAGTTGGAGTAAGAAGAAATCTACATGGATTATTCAAAGGCATCTGTTGTTGTTCCACAATTATAGAAACATTACTTTGCTTCTCAGACTCTTGCTTCTTTGTCACACACTGTTCTTTTCTACTGATATCTGTGTAAGTCTGTGAGCTCACATTACATGCTAAATTCTCACTAGTGTGGCATAACACAGTTTTACTTTCATCCACACCCTGTTGAATGACATACTTGGCCAAGTGATCTGCAAACATATTCTTGGGGAAATCTTCACCAATACATTGCACATAAGGTTTTTTATCTATTATTTTTCTTGTTAAAAAATCTGTACACTCTTCTACTGCTTTTGTTACTCTGGATGAGGTTATGGCTTCATAAGCTTCATTTACTATCATATCTACCATAGTTCCAGAGAAAGTATTAATGCCTTTTGACCCACTTGTTAATTCTGAATTATTGTTCATTCCAGATCTGTTATTTGTTTGTGTGGTATTGTTTTGGTTATGTAAGAGTGGTGGAGTATTTTCAGTACTTTGACCGTGATCTGAAGTTAGGTATATATTTCTGAAAGAAGCGACTTCCTCCTCTCTCTTTCTGCTTGTGAAAAAAGGATGAGTGGAGTCTTTGAATATTTTCATATTGTCATCAGAATTTGGAGCGGTGGATACTTTTGCTTTATAAGCATCAGAGGAAACCTGATGTTGACAAAGAGCTCTTCCAGCTAAGGGCACAGATATTGAACTTACAACACCAGAGGTGCAAAATAGAGCTTGCTGTACTGTATATTCCTTCTTGGAATCTTGGATTGGCTTCAGTGCTACCCTATCATTAAAATTAGGAAAAACTGTGGAAGTCCGTGTTGACTCTAACATACTTTCTGCACTCACATATTTAATGTTGTCCATGGAAACACTAATGGCTGCTTGTGTTGTGAAGGTCACATCAACCTGAGATAGTTCAATAAAAGCCTCCTGAATGACAGATTCAGACAAATCTCTGGCATAGGATCTTACCACTTTGTCTTCATAATCAAACGATGAAGGCTGTGCAGCTGTAGGTGTCGATGGATACGAAAACTGGCATACTTCCATGATTCCTTCAAACACAAGTTCTTCAGCAAGGTCTGCCGCAAACCGTGCAACGGTGTTGGTAAATATTTGTTTCTTTACGTGCCGCAGTTCTTTCAAAGCACCAGTTATAGCTTCACTCACCAAAAAGCTTGCTATCCCATTAATAGCACGCTCCTTCAGGGAAATTGCTCTACGTCTTCCAATCTCATAAAAAGCCATTTGAAAGACCGAAGAAGTTAACCTAGCAGCCAAATGACAAAGCGCATTGGTGCATGAAGAAACACCTTTCTGCAGGTCTTTAAATGCGCTGCCAAAACTTTTTTCAACTAATTCAGTTGCGAATTTTTGAATGCTATCTCTAATCATCAATGACTTATGTTTAGATTTTGCTTGTTTATCTGGCTCCTTACCAGTTTTCGTTTTGAGATCTGCAGCTTGACCTTTTTTCTCTTTCAAAGCAATCCCTTTGTGTTTCGAATAATTTCCTGGACATACTTGTTCTGATGAGGACTCAGAATGAAAAACAGAACCCAGTATTTCAAATGAAACACTATCAGCATATGCTGAATAACTATTATAAACTGCATCATGGCGATTTTGACCTGTCCCATCTCCACCAAGATTAATTCGACATAAACATTCAGAAGAACCACAGCTCCCTAGTGGACTGAAAGCCGATGATCTAATAGGGCTGAACAAGCCTCCATTCTCTTCCCCTGATGTTTTAACTGGGCGAGGGGAATCCGGGACATCAAAGACGCTGCTATATGGTGACTCCGGTTTACGAGGTGTTGGTTTCATTACATTGGCTGGGAGAGTGGGACGATCAAACTTGAATTTTTGAGGATTCATTGTAATGCTTGCAGAAGACAATTGTTCATGTGCAGTCCTCCTTTTCTGGGAGGGATTCCCTAGGATGGGATCCCTAATAACCTTGCAAGAGTTTTCCAAGGCTTGTTCCAGCTCATCAAACTGATCAAAACTATCAAAAAATTCACTTACTTCTGAGTCTGAATCCTCTATACCATCTTTCACTACTGGAATTTTTGGCAGCTGAAGTTTTGCCTTCAAGCTTTTTTGATACCCTTCTTCATCTAAGAAGATGATGGGGCTTGGGCTGGAGCAATCTGACTCAGAGGATTCAGCTGGAGAGGAGGAAAACAATGTTTTACATAAAAAATTAACACGTTGATCAGAAGGATTATATGGCTTATAGAAACTCCTTTGTATCCAAGGATCAGAAATTGAGGTTGTAACTGAATTTTTTACTGAGGACAGTTCCTTAAGTCCCAAAATATCAATCAAAGCAGAAGATCTGGCTGATGACTTTCGACGTGCAGAACCCACAAGGATCTTTGAGTCAACAGCTTCTAAACATTGAGCAGGGATGGTCTGTGAAGCAGCATCTCGTTGGTTTCGAGAAGTAAAGCTGCATGCACCTGGAAAAAAAAAAAAAAAAAAAAAAAGAAGAAAAAAGATTGCTTCAAACCCAAGAATTTTCACAGAACTACAGAAAACTGGGGACAGATTTTGATGGCAATTGCTGGGCTTGTTATTGTTGCAAAATGCTAGCTGATCTTTCACGATTAAAGCAATCTTTCCTTTTTTACAAATCCTATTATACTAAACTAATCACTGACAAATTTCATGGGGTTTTTTAGCACACAAAGTAGAACAAGATTCTATTTGATCTGCATCTGACACTGCGATTAGAATCTTTGGTTTATGAGTTGATAAACTGTTGTGAAAAGAACAGCAAAAAAATTAAGTTTTCAATTGCACAATACCCCTTTACAAAATATGATTCATGTAAAAAAATTACTATTTATTTACATTTACTTTCTCATGAAATCCCAACAGCCTAAATTTCAAATAACAATTTCTACAAGTCAACAGCATGCAAGAACTTACCAGCACTTTGTATTTTTGAAGGGTCATCTTCATCTAAGTGTTCGAAAGCAGTGACAAAATCATCCTCAATTGAAGAAACTGACTGGTTAGTGTCATCATCTTCTCCATGGGATGTCTCTGTTTGATGTTTTTGCAATGAATTTATTTCCACTGCATATCTTATGCCTGTGGTATACTTGCTCAGCAACGTAAATATATAATCAACTTTGATCCTTGGGAATGAAGGAGACAGTCTCATCACACAAAACACTTCAGGAAGCTGATTCTTGAAAAAGAGAGAGCAACAAGAAAACAAACATAACCTTGGAATTATTTCAACTGTCAGGAGTAACAAGGGATTCCTTCAATGCATTTTTATGAACAGTAAACAATTTACAAATATTTTAAAGGTAAGAAAATGAATGGAACGGTTTGTGTAGAGTGAGAGTTAAAATCACTAATTTTCTTAACTTCTGCATTCTGAATAAATCATTGCAATAAAACAAACAAAAGGTTGTGTAATACAACCCTGATAATATGTACTCAAGAATCTATTAATTAAAGAATACATGTTAAAAATCTGTAGATGAAGACAGTATTTCAAAATATGTTTATGCTGAATAGTACTTCAGTTTATAGGACATTTGGTTCTTCAAGGCATTTTTTACCTTAAATGAAACATAATTAAATTTAACATGCATGATTAGTCAATATGGCTTTAAGAAGCTTGCTTTAACAACATTTATAATTGGAAATAATATAATTAAAAACATAATAATATTGGAAATAATATTGGAAATAAAAATAATGGAAAATGTATAATTAATAACATTTATAATT
>NW_009222533.1:0-11044 GCF_000690835.1 Fulmarus glacialis
TCTCACCCTTCTGATTATCTCCCCGTCCCGGTGGGGGGGACGGGAGTGAGCGAGCAGCTGTGTGGTGTTTGGCTGCTTGCCAGGTTAAACCACAACAACAAGCTACTATGAAGAAATTTAACTCTATCCCAGCCAAAACCAGTGCATCTGATTACCCCTTGTTGCATTGAAAGAGGTCCTTGACCAGATACCATTAAAGGAGCAGACACTATCCTTCCACAGACCCTTACATAAGGCCTTTCAAAAATTAACATCAAAAATTCAAATGAGAGACTAATTTGACATCTAGTGAACTTCCCTGGAACATGGTAAAGTATTCTTGAAAACATTTTAAACAAAGTGCAAGAGAGAAGAGATTTGTCCCAGAATGAACAACTAATCGCAACACTTGCCTGATGCATAGGAAATTGTTTGCTTTGAGCTGAGCACAGCAAGGAACCTGGATTATCAGTCTGGAGTATCAATATTCCGGGTGAATGCCCTGAAGCTTGAAGTATTGGCACCTCGGTGCTAAGAGCTTTCTACCTTTCTTTTTGTTCGGTTTCTTCCTTTTGTATTTTTTTCCCCTCTGAAAGGTTTACCTTTTCCACTCTACCCCATGAAAAGATTCAGATTCAACAAGCTGACACACCTCAACAGAAAATTCACGTGTTTTTTACAAAAGACCTGAAGTAGTTCTTTTCTAGAAGGAAGTGATTCTTTATTCAGTTTAAACTCACTGATACTGTCATGCAATAATGAATTATGTGTATCTGCAAGGGCACTGCTATATTTCTGGGTTTGGTGTGGTTTTTTTCCATTGAATTGTGGAGGAAGGAATTGAAACATTAATGCTATAAATTATTTTATTTTTGTACATGATGGTATTTTTTTAGCTATTAAAATTTGCTATCTGCAAATGGTATTAGAGCGACAGTCAAATCAGTAATGTCCTAATAGCTATTATTTACCTTCCCCAAAGCTCTCTCTTTAGTGGTATGAAGAGGTTCTGGCACTGTGAGGACAGTTTATTTCTCAGTGGGCTCACTGTTACAGCAGGGATTTAAGAAGAACTATCTTATGGAGTAGTTTCACCTAGCTGTGATGACACTTTTTACCATCAGCTTTCCAGTGCACATGAAGGCATTGACTAACCCATTTCTTTTTAACATCCAAGCAATATTGGCATATTATTTAAAATTCTCCATCTCTCTATATGATTAGTATTTCTCTTGACTGCATCACAGGAGCTGCTTTTCCCGATCCTTCTAAAGTGATAATTTCAAAAGAAAATTAGAAGTGTAAAAGTAGGCAAGTGCCTTCTCAATGAAACTTGCTAAAGATGGAAAACAAAAAAGCAGTGAATGAACACAGGGTAAGTAAAAGTCCTTGGGGGGAAAAAGGCAGAAGCAGCAGGTGCAACTTTAGATGATTGAGGAAAGGTAGGAAAGGGTCAGAAAAGGAAGGATTAATGTCTAAAGGACAAGTAACACTAAATATAATAGAATTGTATTTGTATATTTTCAGTGCTTGGGGACAAAAGAAAAACAGAAGCTGAAAAATAAACTGACCAAACAAAATAATAAATAACAAAAAACCCCCATCTTTGGAATGAGCTTGAACTGACAGGGGCTGGATTCCTGACTCTCTAAACAAGACAGTCAGATTTTAAGCAAGAACAGAAAGAAAGAAAAACCCCAAAAACCTCAGATTAAGCATTTTTTTCAGGACCCAAAATTAAAGATACTAAGGAAAAGGACTTGTAGGTCATTTACTTCAGAAGGAGGGAAACAGTTCTGATAAGGTGAGTAAAGACCGTTTATTTCAACTGTTGAGGCCAAAGCTCAGAGAACGGAAAAAAAAATATTTTTCATACAATATTTTCTATGTTGTAAATTAAATCTTAGTCTTAATAATGCAGAATGTTGGCTAAAACTTCCAGTCAATAAATATTTGATAATGTGTTCCTTTGACTTTATTTCAAATTAGAAATTTTATCAAAGATTTAGTATAACAAACATAAGGTAGGAAAAAAGGCTGAGTCATATTACAAGCAGCCTTTATAGTCATGACAGACAGAAACCTACACAAACATTTCTTTGCAATTCCAGAAATCCACCCAGAATCCAGTCATCACTACAAGTAATTATATATAACTACTTTAATGTGTATAGTGTGAACTCTCCATAAACCTTCTCATGACTGTAAACAGTGATAAATAGCCAATGGCTTTAGTACTTAATTTTTCTAGTAATAATTAAAAGGAAAAGTAAATGCCAAGTTGTGTAAAGCTACAGATTCCTGATAAAACAGGAAGTCCTTGAGTATATTCCTCACCACCAGAGACAAAAATAACCTACTTACGAATGACTGCTCTCCATCGATAACAATTGAATGTTTCAGCATCCTCTGAATCTCAGCCCTTTCCATTAAGTTTGCTACATGTACTACTATTTATTCCTTAGTTTCTTAATATAAGTAATGAATTCTTACTGTTACTTGTAGACAAGAAAAAAAGCCCCCAAACTCAACTGATAGTCATTTCATGTTTTATCCAAATCTGCTGTATATTGAGTTTGAAAGGAAAAGTGTTCCTATTGCAAAGTCTTTTTTTTCCTTCTTCTTCAGAGATGAACATTTATGATTTTATATGCGACAATACTCAGTTTGATTTTCTACTGAGGTCTAATGACACTTAATGCACTATATTATAGTCCTGCATTTGCACTGCCGTGTCATGCTAAAAATTACCCTTGAATTATAATGCCTCAGAGTTACCATAAATAAAGGCTAAATAACATATTTCTGTGCCCAAGCTATACAGGAGTAGGGAGAAAAAATGTGAATAAATGTAGGGAAGTGTTGCCTCAGCAGAATTCTTCCCCATACGTGCAGAAAAATCCCTCTGGGCCTGAAGAGGATGAGTGAGGCAAAATACATGACACCTCTCCACTGAGCCGTTTGCTATCCCTACTATAGCTTGTGAGCAATAATTTGTGCTTACTCCTTCAATGCAACAAGAAGTACAGGGACACTGCCAGCTGGGAACAGAAGCACAACATGAACCCTGCCGGAGCCACCTTGCAATGTTTCCTTGCACTGATAGGGACCACCAGCCTGGTCAAGAAGAAGCTGTAGTCGCACACCTAATGAAAAATAAAATGAGAATTTCAGCTCTCTAAACAGCAGAAACCTCCTTCTTTATATGGGACTGAACCCAACACACTCACAGCAGTAGAGGTGTATTTTCCACTTAGTCCTAGTCCTAGTCCTAGTCCTAATCCTAGTCCTATCCCAATCATTTGTAATCACTGCCTGGAAGTCTTAAACAATTCTTGTAGCAAGAACAAGCATTCAAGGCCTCCCTGTTCCTGAGCAACACCACAAAATCATTATCATTGCTTGTTCTTCTCTTCTTTTTCTACTAAACCCTCTTCTTCCAATTTAGCACAGAAATCAAGGAAATTTAAAAGACCAGTTGTCTACTGTGAAGTTCTGGAGCAGCATGGATAGAACTATCTTTTTGCTGCTCTGCCCTATAAAACTGTGTTCCTGATAGCGTAAAGGATTTAGCATTTCCAAATGAATACACTTGAACATCCTCCTAGTCATCTAATGGGGTTTGATTTCCTTTCCGAAATTCCTGTTACTCCTTACACAGCCTATGGACAGTATGGACAATGAATGCTAACTTTTCATTGGACCAAAACCAGCAAAGGTTAAGATATTGCAAACGTGATGTCATCGAGGGCTTATTATTTACATATCCAAGACATTGTTACCTTAACTCCGAATTCTGCAAAGTCTCAGCCACACAAGGAGTGAAATACATTTTAAGTGCACATATTCAGGCTTAAAAAGGAAATTATTTTTTTAACATACATGAAACTTGTATATAGTATGACAAAGCCCTTCACTCTGAAAGATGCTTTTTATCTGAAGCAATGTTGGAAAAGAAGTGCATTTTTATACCACATGAAGGAAAATCCATTGTTTATTTTCAGACAGTAAAAGGGATCATTTAGGTTGGAGAACTGCATAGCCCAGATGTCTGATAATGAGACTTAACTTGACTACTTTTTTGGTCTGAATTACACAACCAACATAAAGTGAATGTAGGCAGCACATTCACATCCCTAGTTTAATCCAGTGAGATTGTGGACATGTTGAAGGGAGACAGGAGATAAGCCTGAAATACTCCATACCTTATAGGCAATGTTCACCCAGCACTACCTTCTAAATTATACCAAGGTAGGAGAACCTATTAACTCACATAAAAATGGAATCCTTTTCTGTCTCTTTACACAATTAGTAATCAGGGCCTTGCATAAAAAAACAGGATAGGTGAGGAGAACATGCTGATCTGCTCAGAGGCAAGAGACTTGGAAGACCTACAAAAAGCACCAGGTGCTTCCAGAGTAACAAGAATCCTTGGCTGAAATACATGTTCTACTACTGACTCACAAGTATGGCTGAATTCGAGAAAATAATCTGTTTAACCTTACAAGACTGTACATATGTGTTTGGATCCAGGTGGCCACAGCACCTGCTCACACAGCTACTCGGGAATAATTTTCTCCATCCTTGGTATATGTACAGCATTTTTACTGTGGCCCACAGTAACAGATACATCTGAGAAATTTAAATCACATGAACATGAACACTTCTTTCCGGCCTCTTCCCCACAAATCAGTGCAAAGTTAGTAATTAGTAAAAAAAAACCCCTTCATCTTGTAATTACTGTGTTCAATTTACTTCTAGGAAGTTCCGTATGTTGCATAGTTTAAGTTAAATCATAACCAAGCTAAGATACAAATGACAAATGGTGGATTTAGGCAGTTCATAATTTTAATATTTAATGTTTTTGTATGATTTACTGAGGAAGTTTTATGAGTCGTATCTGTAATGCCATTGGCTATGCAATATTTAATCAATGAAATATTTACAAGTTCAAGTCAAGTGTAAATTTCATGTTACAAACCCTACATTTGTGCTAACGTTTATTGTTAGTGTAGCACAGAACTTAAGGTGTTTTTTAAGCAAAGAAGTTACTGAAGCTAGTATTTAGATGTTTTAGCAAGAAGCTATTTGTCTTAATTTAAAGTGTTCTAATTTTTTTTTCCCATTTGGGGCAAGATTATTTTAATTTAATTTTTGTTAGATCATCAGCTTTGAAAAATGTCTTTTTTAGTGATAGTAACTGACAAACTACCATATGTGTTCCAAATACCAGTTATATAGCCATTTTTTCTGTATTTAAAGCAGTAAAAATGCAATCATGATAGAGAGCTGCTTGTCATTGTTGTGGGTATACTCAGCACACAGCTGTGGAACATACTGATATTGATTTATCAGGTAGCACAAGTGCTGCTGTAAGCACCTATTTCTGAGGGCCATGGGATTAGTTAAAGAATCTGGGTTATCTGGGAATCAGATTCCAAAGTGGGATTGCACAAAACTTAAATGTACCTCTACCAGTAAGAAGTGCAACTGACAATGACTCATCCATTTAATCCATTCAGTAGCCATGGATCACATCTAGACAATTAGTTTAACATAGAGCTCTTACAGATGGTTATATTGGAAGGACTTGATCTCATTCCAAATACCTCATCCAAACAATGCCCTTTTATTTGTGGCTAGTAATTAGGAAAGATTTAATCTTACCTTAGAGTTAGGCTTATTGAGAAATCTATCTGTTCATGGGGACTTTGGAGAATATGTTTACTCCATGAAAGAAATTGAAATATTTCAAAAGGATTTAATACAGGATACATCTAGAAAACTATAACTACACTCTATTTCTTTTTGAACTGAAATGTGCTAGGGGCAAACCGAAACAGATTTAAGAATAAAATTAATACTAGAATACTAGAAATTCCAAGAGCCAAAATGCTGTGTTTTAATAGCTCATCACAACTCTACAGCTGCTTTTCCTTTTTGTTTCATCTCTTAAGTTGTATTTATCCAATACTGATAGACTTGACAGGAAAAAAGAACTTCTTTTTATCCACAGACCAGTTGCGGTGTAAGCCACATTAAGTAATCGTGTTCACAGTGTGTTGCTACTGGCCTCAAAAGCTCAGGAGGCTGTTTCTAGAGGTGAGAGAAAAAATTGGTCATTTTCCATTTCTTTTTAACCTTTTCCATCCTGCTCAAACTGCCAATTAGTCCCAGCTCCAGTGGCATTTGAGTTCAACAAGAACATGAGGAAAACAATACATTTCATTAACAAATTCTAGTCATGCTACAAAACAATTAACTGGGAGAGGAACAAAAATAAAGAGCAACTATTATTAGTTTGGTTAAACTTTGACATCATCTGGTCTTCTGGACTCTTACTTAAATTGTACAATATCACATTAGAGATAACTAAAGTTCTTATGTTTTGCTTTTGAAATAAAATCCTTTTTGAATTTTTCTTTCATTTTATTTTTAGCATGGTACTTTTTCTTTGAAGTTCAGTCAGAAGTAATACATCCAGACTAAGTTCAAACTTGGAATCACAGCCTGAGAATGATGTGCACATCTGCATCAGCAGGTACTAAAGATCAGTAAGGGTACATATGTGGAGAAAAATTGCTGGTGATGAGTATATGTTGTTCGTACACATCTGCGAAGGGTTGACCCTGGCTAGCTACTTAAGCACCCACAAGATGCTCACTCACTCTAACCTCCCAATGGGAGCAAGAAAAAATCCTGGGTCAAAATAAAGGCAGTTAAATAAATGAAGGAAAAATAAGGAAAAGAAACAAAAAAAAAAGTGATGCACTATCACTCATTATATCTCACCAGCAGACCAATGCTCAGCCAGTATCCAAACACCAGCTACTTTGGAAAGACTCCTTCCCCCAGTTTTATTGCTGAGCATGGTGTTACATGGCATGGAATACCTCCTTGGTGAGTTGGGGTCAGCTGTCCTGCCTGTGACCCCTCCCAACCTCTTGCCCACCCCCAGCTTACTTGCTGGGGGTGACACAGAGAGAAACAGACAAAGCCTTGGTGCTGTGCAAGTGCTCTTCAGCAATAGCTAAAACATTGGTGTGTTATCAACACTGTTTTGGTCACAAATATAAAAAATAGCACCATAAGGGCTGCTTTGAAGTAGATAACTCCAGCCAGACCAAGTACAACATTTTTTAAGATTTCTCCCAACTTTCCCTTATTTATTTTAGTCCATAACTTTTCTGTCTGTAACTCTTTAATTACTTTTAGTCATCCTGTGAATTAGATCTGTGAGGTTCACCCACACACACAATCACACACAGAAGTAGTTTGTTGCTAACGCTACTCACCATCTCTTGAGCCAGTCACTTTTAATCGAGAGCTTTTACTGAAAGTTATATAGTAGGATAGAAGTAGAAAATATGCTAACAAATACAAGTCTCTTCTGGGTGAATTTTCCCATATATAACAGCAACATCATATGTAAATCAAAGATCACTAATCTACATTCAAGTTTATACTTATATATATGTATATTTAGACATCTATATATATGATATATGATATATGACATATGATTGATATATGATATATGATATATGGTATATGATATATGATATATGTTACGATATATTAGTGTGTGTATGAATATATATGCATATATGTATTAACATCACAGAACTGCAGAATCAGAGAATGGTTGAAGTTGGAAAGGAGATCATCTAGTCCAGCATTGTTGCTCAAAGCAGGATCAACTAAAGCAGATTGCTTAGGGACGCGTCCCATCAGGTTTTAAATATCTCCAAGGATGGAAACTCCACCACCTCCCTGGGCAACGTGTGCCAGTGTTCCAACATTCTCACAGAAAAAAAAAAAAAAAAAAAAAGTTTTTATTTATGTTTAAGAGGAATTTCCATTATTTCAGTTTGTGGCCATTACAGCTTGTTCCTTCATTGGATACCTTTGAGAAAAGTGCAGTTCTGTCTTCCTTACTCCCTCCCATCAGATATTTATACACATTGATCAGATCCCCCCGAGCCTTTTCAAGGCTAAACTGTCCCAGCACTCTCAGCCCCTCTCCATATTACAAATTCTCTAATTCCAAGGTATGCAATATGTGAAACTGTTTTCATTTAACCCAAGAGCATCTCTTTTCTGTATGTTTGCATCACGATATATGTACACTGAATTAATAAGACCTCAGTCTGATAGGCAGGTGAACCAACCAGAGATCATCATTGCTGCCTTCTGTCCTGCGTGTCAGGGTTTCGCCCTATAGGAAACCAGGAAAAAAGGATGGGGAAGATGCCTCATGTGGACATGGAAGTGGGACACAGCCAGAGCCCAGAACCAAGAGGCACGCTTAGATCCTGCAGTTTAGTAGCACCCTACTAAATCAAACCGATTTACCACGAGACATACAGAATAGCATAATTGCCTAGCAGTGTTTCGCTGTAGTGAATTGCAAGTCCTCCCAGATTCTTTCCTAGGTTTAATTCAAACAATGTATCCTTTTCTTAGCTTGTCAAGCTTTTACAACTTGTGCACTGTCCAACAACTTTAATGTCTTGTAAACCAGAGGGTTTTCCGCTCCCAGTTTTCACTTCTTATGGTTTCTTGTTGTCTGTAAGGAAGGACTCATTGTATCAAACCTTTTACAGGGAAGATTTTTAACACAAGATTTTTTTAATTTCTGTTATTAGTAAGAGGTAAATTGCATTGGTTTACAGAAGCGTCAAATATGAACAATTTCTAGCTACTCTACTCTTGGGTATACTTGTGCTTTTAAACATCAAAGCAAACTTTTAATTACAGGAAAGGAAATGAAAACACACAGCATTTTGATTTATAGCAACTGCATGGTATTTCTGAAGTTTGAGAAAGTTATTACCCTAGGGGGTTTCAAAGACTTCACTGACAGTTCTTATTTTCTGAGAAAAATAATAATAAATATTGGCACTAACTAGATTTAAAGAACACTTTATTCTCAATCCTTTCTCTCAGCTGGGCTGAGCAGAGCTTTGGTCCCGATAAGAAACTGGGTCTCAGCTTAGTTCAAGATCTTGTTATAGCTACAGAGTAAGATTTACATGCTCTGGTCCATGCAGAGAAGTGTAAGAATGGGAGGGAGTGGAGGCAGTCTGCCCATGAAAAACCAACTGCACTCTCTGCTGCATCAGTCTGCTCCCACACCTGCACACAGAGGCAGATACATGCTAGAGTTGCAGTTTTGTCAGGGGACATATGGTGAGAAACACCAAAATGCCTTTAGATCTCTATTCAGCCTTTCAGCTGACAGTGGTAGTATTTGTTCTAAAGAGCCAGGCGTTATTTGACTGGACCTCCTTTCCCCCGGTGCTGTTATATGTGGAATAGTTACTCTTCTGGGTATATACTATAACATTTTAAGCTACTACTGTCATCTTAATATGGGCTTATAAAACAATTTGGTTAGAACCATCTATACTAATAAAACATTTCTATGAAGAATCAATACCTGTTCCTCCGAGTTCACTCTGTGAGTTTTAATTTCCCCTGTGTGTGTAAGTACGCATATGTCTAGAGCTGCTGGAACTGTTCTGGCCTGCAGGACTCAAGTTAAGCAGTATTACTAAGTGTTGACTGGGTCTGGATTAAATGTGCACTTAAATACTGGCCAAAATGTGTACAATTTTGCCTGGAGTTTAGACCTGTCTTCTGCTGGTGTCTCTCTCACAGCTTCTGGCAATTTTTATGTCTGCTTCTCTACTGGAAAAAAAATCTTACAACTATAAAAATAAGTTTGCAACAAAGCGGTTTATTTAAAATATTTAAATTGAGGTGAAGGTTAATAGAAGGAGCACTAGGATTCAGAAAAAAATGTTGTCTTTAATTCCCTGTTCTCACACAAATGTTTTCTGTGCCATTAATCAAATCGTTTAGCTTTTGTGTGCCTCACTTCACCCTTCATGATATGGAGATAACAGCATGGCTGTATCCTCTTAAGGACAAACTGTGTGTTGGGAGAATATACACATTATATTATTATACTAATTATGATAATAAAGCTCAATTATTAAGATAATTAAGCTATAACCTAAGACAGAGAAAATACAGATCTTAATAAGGTTTGTGTTTTATAACTTATTTCAGTCAAAATACTGCATTCTTGAACACTGAAGTTATACCTAAGCACTTTACTGAGAAATTCTACAAAAAGGAGAAAATAGATTTTTAAGAGTTTTGCCCCCCAGAAGAAAGACAACAAAAATAAATTTACCATTTTATCAGCAGCGAAGATAACAGCATTGTTTCTGTTGAAGCAATGGGAAGGATTAAAATGAAACAATTCAACGTAATTGCCTGCTTATACTTTATTTATCTTCTTCACACCTGTGTAAACTCTGGAGTACAGCCATTTTAAGAAATATATGGAAAAAATAAGTCCTGACTACAGATTTTTTCGCATCTTTTTATTCATGCCTTTGTATTATTTTTTTAAAAAATGATGTTTCTTTCTCCAAATATCAGGACAACTTTCACTTTTTTAATATACTTGAGATCAGAGCATTTTCTTGGGGCTTGAATCACCTCAGGAGATAACTCTTTGCATCCAGATCCCACTAGGTAGCTGCCTGACTGCAAAACAGCCACTTGGAAAACCACTCTGAAACTGAGGTGTATGGAGCACTAGTGGTAGATGAGTAACTTCAAAGAGAAGCATGGTCTACCATGAAGCTGGGAACAGGCACTGACTATGAGAACATAAGCGTGGTCACACTGGTTTAGTCCAAAAATCAATCTAGCCCCATATCTTGTCTCCTACAGTAGCCAAAACAGACAATTAGTGAGAAATATTAGAACAGGACACATGTACATAGTACCTCCAGGATGTGAGAACAAGGATTCTTGACACTTCTGCCTAGCCAGAATATACATACATACGGACATACGCATAGAGATACATACAAAATATAATAAATATATAAGATATATAAATTATATAGATACAGGTGTGGATATTTTTTATATGCTTTCACATAGTAGCTGAATGTGATTAAGAAGTTAGGTTTTTCTTTTCAAAGAAACCTTCCACAGCTGCACTGCTGAGAGGGTTGGTTTTACCTGTAAGTTTTGGCTT
>NW_009222534.1:0-38719 GCF_000690835.1 Fulmarus glacialis
TCTAGGAGAATGCTGTGGGAGACAGTGATGTAGCTTTCCCTTTTCCCATCCCACGATGTAGCTTTCCCTTTTCCTCCTGGAAAGGGTAAATCACTTTAGTCAGCAAGGTAGTTCGTAATTGGCTGCTACAGGTGCAGTTTATTAATTTTCCTTTTCTGTGTTGGTATAAGTACAATGGTTTTTTCTTAGATTTAGATTTTGTAGCTCAATCTGTTTTAGGAAAAAGCTGAGAATTCATAATAGAGAATGTAAATACTCGTGCTCCACTGAGTCAAAACAGGAAGAGGAAAAAAGGTGTGTATTGGAAGCACAGGCTGTAATCTTATTGCTTAGTATTTTCCTTGTGCAATGCCCCTGAGTGAGATGTATTCATGTCTACACAGCAGAAATTAATCTGAGAACATATTTTTGGCTCTGTTTTGCTTGAACCAGACTGGGGTATCTACATACAGAGGTAGAGACAAATACTGGAAAGTGTTGTGGGTTGTAACAATTCATTGTTTCCTGTTGCTGGTATTTGGGGTACACAAGAACTTGCTGACAAAACATGTCACTCACCCCTCAGAATGAAGTGTAATACCAGGTGAAGAGCTGAATTAGGGAGTGTCCAAGCCAAAACCAGAAAAAGTGTTTCACTGTCAATAAACCTCTGATGGAAAGATCCTACATAATCTAACACCACAAGAATTACAGACATCATTCAGAACAACCAAGGGCTTCAATAAAGAATACTATTTTTGCTACCATGTTCCAAGTCTGCTGTTTTTTAATTTTTTCCACAGGAGTGTTACATAAAGAGGATTCTAAAATCCCGTGGGAATCAGCTATTCATCCTGCAGTGGATTTTCATCTTTCTGAACTCTCTGCTAGCAAAGCTCAAACAGAGCAAGGCGAAGACCCCCAAATCTGGGTAGCTCAGGCAAGGATCAGAAGCTTTTTCCTTAAGGGAGATGCATTTGTCCCTTTGCTGACTTGTCTCTTGCCACTGCCACTGCCATGATAACTTCCACCACGTCCATCCCTAAGAGTCTCCAGATTCTTTCCTTGTTAAAAATGAAAAATAACAACAACAAAAAAAACCCAAACCAGACAGATGCTGTTAAAAGTTACGCACCTAAAATTCAAGTGTTGGCCATAAAGTTCACGAAGAAGCTAATGAATGGTTGTGGAAATACTGGCTTTGAAACTTGAGACTGGATTGAGTATAGTTTAATTGTTAAGTCAAAGGAATAAAGGTGAAGAAAGCCATATTCACATATGAGTATTTAAAACCAATTAAAGCCTGCTCACAGGAACTGGAATTTCTTTGTTTGATACCGTTCTAATAATTAGCCAGATGATGCTGTGACAGCATGTTTTTGACCAGTGGAGATGATTAGACATTGGTTAGAGATGTCCTACAGCATGTGATGAACAATGTTTCTGTGTCAATCACATTGTTTCCCAAGGCTAATTATGAAGACATAAAGCTAATAAATTCGCTCTTGTTAAGTATTGTGTATAAAAGCACAGTCACATTTTTAAATGCACTGCTAAGTCGATCTGTAAATTACACATTTTTGAAATTGTTTTCAATTTGAAATTGTTTATTTACAGTGCTTTGGTAATTCTTTACTAACTCTTTACTATTTAATTTACTTTATACATTTCCTTATTTTTCTGCAGGGAATCTTTCTTGCTGAACAGACTGAAGTAAATTCTAGGACTTTCATCACAAGGTTTCAGTCTGCTTCTCCTGAGAACTTCCTATGAAGCAGTAAATACTGCACACCAGCAAAATACTCCTATGGTTCTCACCTTTTTTTGCCGCTTAGTTAGGTTCGCGGAGAGTTATTTTTTTATATCTGTAGTCGATATGCCATGGCTGATGATTTTGATTGAAGTAAAAAGAGAAAATATTTCCCACAGGAATCTCCAGGGGGAGTAATGTTTGAATGTATATAAAGAATATAGAATGATTGCAGTTATATGCCTGAGGAAATTCAGGAATAGAGGATATTGTAGTAGGTATTCCAATCACTGCAAAATAGTTTTAAGTTAAAAAAAAAAGTTAAAATACCAAGCTTACATAATACAGTGTAGATTTGAGTTTTTGGGGTCCCTGCCCACTCAATTCTGTACTTCTGTTTTGTAAGTGTATCATGCCTTTTCCCATTGCTCGGCTACACAAAGGAAAAACAGAGTTCAAACCACAATTCTGCTATGTGCAGTTTAAGCAAAGACTTGCAGATTGTGTGACAAAATAAACAAAAATTACTCTGTGAATTCCCAGCTATTTCCTTATATCTTTGCTTGATGAAGTTTTGTGTATGTGATCAAAGGTTATGTCTATAGCATGAAAAAGCCTGGTTGTTAGTAATAGGCCACATGGGTCACTAGGTCCGTCTGGTTCAGAAGGGTGCACAGAACACCCATTTCACATCCTCACATCCCCAGACAAAAAATGTCCACAAGATGTTTAGTAAGTATAAGTCTTGCAATAGAACAGTATGAACTTCCCAGGAGGAAGATAAGGTCAAATTAATCAGCAGTATTTCTACTATGGAAAGGGATTAGTTCAACATACTTTGAGGAAATAGGTGTGTCATCTCACATACTCCTTCTTATGAAGCAGGTGACTAATTCTTCCCCTCATCTCAAGTCCGTTCTTCCTATTTACAAACTGGCAAAATGTAGCTCCTTACTCCAAATCAGGTGGCCTAAGTGTGAACAAAACAGATCATCTCAAACTGTATTATATCTCATTTCTAACTTTGCCAGTCTCCAGTGACTCTGAAGAAGTTCGTCCTCTCCCCTACATTCCTTCCTAAGTTTTCCAGAAGGCAAGGGAGAGAAATAAATCCATCCTGGCTCTGGAAGGTGCCCAGCACAAGCTTTGAACTTATTAGTTTTTACACAATACAAGAATGCAGCATAAATATGGTGAAAACATTGCAGTGTAGTCTTTCCGAATTGCCGTGACAATACTGGGTACACAGGACTCTTACTGCAAGAAGGATCTCTATATCAACATACCCCAAGTTCATGTTGTTTCTACACTTTGGGGCATTTATTAGCAGACAGTCAAAAAATCACTATGAAAACCCAAGAAAGGACTGCATTCCAGTAAAGGAACTAGCAAACTCTTTGTCACAGAAAGTACCCAATATATCCCTCATCCTCTTTTTTTCCCCTTTCGTAATAAATAGCCCACAAATATCCATTATGTTTATACTTTAAAAAAAAAAAATCAAGTAGTTTATTAAATTCTCCCATTTTGTGGGTTGCCTTTGAAATATCTCTTCAATCTGCATCTTTGGCTATTGGCTGACCATTCTTAATGAGGAAAATATGTAAATGCTTGTTCATGTTAGTAAAACAGATCTTGGAGTACTTTCCTGCTCTACTTAGAAACAAAAAAATTAACAATTTGATTAATTCTGCAGGAAGCAAAACAAAACAAAACATGGTTTAGAACAACTGAATTTCTAAGGAAAAAAAAAGTGTACGTAGAGCAGAAACTAGTTTAGTGTGATTTCATGAAACTTCTCTTTTTTTTCCAATATATCCACAAACCAATCTCTTCAATAACATACGTTTGAGGTTGTCCCTTGGCCCACTAAAATTAATGGGAGTTTTATACTCACTTTACTGGGAACATGATGAGGCCTTATTTATTGCATTCAGGAAGTTAGTTCTTCATGAAGACAAAGTGGAAAAAGTGAGAAAGGATATGAAGAATTCATGTAGTTGAACTTTGTCCAGGATCCCACAAAGAGCTTATCAGTCTTATCTTGGTTTTGCCCAACCATCATTTTTTTTTCATTCATCTTTTTTTATCTTATTTCTTTTCTGTTGCTCCATATCTTTTTGCCATAATTATAATATAGTTATGATAGAATTCTCCTTTCCTACTCACTGGGTTAGCAAAACTTTAAAGTTTCAGTGTTTATGACCCTAAACTTTTAATCAGATAGTAATTCCGATAATAGATATACTTCACAGGTGTAGATTCTTTCCACCTAAAGATAACCAAAGGTCCTCAAATATTAATTAAAATTAATCAGACCCAATATATCGCTGATGCTAAGTTATGATATTTTCAACTGGTCAGCTAAAATAGAATTCATCATGAGATTAAGACAGTGGGACTGAATGTCTGGATGTAGACATCCACAAGCATGTAAATTATCTGGTCTTTCATTATATTCAGTGGAGATTTAGTCAATGCAATTAATGGAGATTAGAGAGCAATTAATCTCATCTGAGCATAAACAACTAGGGGGATTTGTTTGCTTAAATATTGCTGTCTTGTGCCATTTCAAATGCTAGAGAGTATCCAGGACATGTGCATAAGGCTGACTGACAAGTCACAGCGTTACAGATGATCTGTACCTTTCTGGAGCAGCAGCTGGAGACTGGGCTAGATGCAGCTGCAGAACAAGATACCTCAGAATATCTGAAATAATTCCTGTATTTAACTAAATAACTCCCCAGGCTTTATTACTTCTATGGCTTAATTCTCCATTGACTATGATATAACTTCTGACACCTAGCATAGGTGACAGACCCCATGGAGAAGAATTATTTTTGATATTGTCCTGACTATTCAGTCATTCTCTAAGTTACTGATTAGTAAACTAAATCAGTAATTTGGGACACAGACTAAGGATGTTGATTTTGTTATCAATGCTTCAATTCAGAAAAAATAGATCAAACAATGCTCTGGCAGCTCTGTAACCACACTGCTGATTCAGGGACTTGGACCCAAATTTCTCACAGATGTTAGTATCTTAACTTTTACAAATTTTGGGAAGAGTTAGGCAGCCAAAAGCCTTTGACTTTGTGAGTCTATGTCCTTAATGATTACATTAAAAGTTTTATAGCACGAATTTTCTAAGCATGTGCTATGAGAGGGGAGGTCCGAATACAGAGGTGCAAAGTCTTCCTGTACAGTGCTTTGAGAGAGTCAGGTTACTCTGAATACAGGCTTCCACAGCATGCAGTGAAATCGTATGAAAGGTATGAAACATATGAAAACGTATGAAATCTGCATGATTGTTGAGCAGATAACTGCAGCAGATTTTAACTCACATGTCTCAACTTTTGAAGACTGCTATAACCCCTAAGATAGGAGCTGTACATTAATGACAGATCTTTTTGTGTTTTCTAGGTAGATAGGCTTATTATTTAGTTGATTGCTGTTTTATCTAAACAGTGGCCCAATTGTCTTCCTTTTGTGACATTTTATCTTGTGAAGTTCTTCCTTTCAGTTATGCTTAAGTGTATTTCATTTTCTCTCCCATTCTTTTCTCCCAACACACTTGTTCTATTTTGCTTATAGTTCTTCTGGTATAATTGCAGAGCAATTTTCTGGCTTCAGTGAAATTCCTCCAGATGTATACTGATGATTAAACTGAAGAAAGATTTTGTCCATAAGTCTCTTCCTCCTTTGTATTTTTTAATATTTTGAACTTTCCACTATCTTACATTAGTCCTTCAGCAAGAGCTTCTTAAGTCCCAGGACAGCCCTCAAAAGCAGTCTAATGTGGTTTAGGCAAAAAGAATGCTTGACCTATTCCATAATGGGAGCATGCTATTTGCAGATAAGGAAGCATGAGTTATAAATTTCCTGCCAGCAGGAAATGATGCATTTGAGAGTTATATATGCACATTCTCTAGCCAAAAAGTGCCTCCTTTATACAGTGGAGAAGGAAAACAAACAATTAAACAAACATTTTGCTTCCTATTAATGGAACATTTGAATGGGCTGCCACAGAACACTACAAAAGGGTAATATGACATTCTCTGATGATTGTCCCACTGTAGAAAGATACTATGGGTATTAATTAGTTCAGACAGCTTTAAAATGAGTCATTAATAAGAAAATTTATAGGTGGAAATCAGACTTCTTCTGAAAGTAGGAATGAGTATGGTGAGGGATGTTCCTTGGGGAGAAGTTGCTAGAAGATATGTGTCATTGTTAAGATGGCAAGGCTTCAGCTTATATATATAGTAAAATATCAAGCCATACAAATGGCTTGTATGGCTCTTTTCCAAACCTGCATTTCTCACTCCTTGTACCTATTTATCCAAATAGGTCACTTCAAAGGCAAACTCCGCTTTTCCAAGGAAGGTAGCACACAAAATTTCATTTAGTGGTTCTCTGATTCCTGTAAAAATAATACAGCAGCATGTAGGAAAGCAACATTCATATTTCTTTATGTTATTATAGAAAAGCTTTACTTTTAAGCAAGACATTTAGGCATATTCTGAGAAGTGCTACTAATTCCAATTCTATTCATGTGTAGCTTGAAAGCCCTTGAGGGGTTACACAGATGTGGTCACTCAAGAACAGAGTATGCCATCACCACCTCTGAAAGCCAGGCATCAAGTTATCTCAGACTGGGTTTGCACAAAAGAGTGCGGAGACCTAGGCTGTAGCAATGTCAGTTTGGAAAGGGTGCTATTTAACCACAATGCTCTGCAACTGTTCCAAGGACAAAGTTGTGTTTAGAAGTAACACTTGTACCGTTTAATCCTTTCCCCTAGAGAAAATGGAGGCAGACAATGTGAAGTGGAATTCAAGAAAATGCTGTATGTTGTAACTGAGACCGTTGAGATATTTTTCCTTGAGCTACTGCAGCAACCCAAATTATACATTAGGTTTCTGTTTTACAAAAAAGCTAAATTGAAGAGACCAATGTATTTTTTTAATCAGGGTAAATTTTTTGGTCAGGGTAAAAGCAAGGCTTTAACAAAAGGCACTCAAAAGGGTTTTTATTTTGTTTTGTTTTTCATATAGGAATATATTCCAAGTTGGAAACTGGCTTAAAATATATTAAGAGTACGGGTAGGCCCATTTCCTTCATTATTCTATTCCTGGAGCGGCCAGATAAGTACGTGATGATTTTGTAAGGTGGGTTGGCCTTTTAGAACATGATGCAGATTCATAAATGGCATCACTTTGAGTTTACTTCCCATTTGTGTGGAATGATAAATATTGATTCTTCAGAAGAATGATACAAACAGTTAAGATGAATTGAAAATAGATTGCTTAAGTCTCTTTATATTTGAGTCAAAGGACTAGGCCAAGTATTTCATCATTCCATTTTTCCCCTTCTTTTGTTGGAATAATTATTTATATACTTCATTTTTAAAAATTAATTGCTTTTTCCCTTTTTAAGAAGGAAAATGGAAAATTTTTTTTGATGAAACTCTGCCATAATTGAATCTATACCTATATCCAAAAGACATTAAACATTAGTTGTCCTGCTGGAAAATGTTATTAACATATTGATAAAAAAGAGAAGTCTAGTAACTTTGGATGGTGGTATGCTAAAGACCCTATGAACTCTTCCAGCTTCAGACATGACTAAGGATTTGAGCCAGTACAACTTATCTGTAGCTTTGCGAACCATCAAAGGCTGAGATAGTATTACCGTTCTTACAAGAAAAAGTCTTTAACTTTAAAGTTTATACTGTCCCAGAAGACATACAAAATACAAAAATAAAATAAGAAACTAAGCAGAGAAGAATGTCTAAGTAGTTCCATCAAATAAACAGCCTGTAGCTGAAAAGACTGAGGAATTTTTTTCTGCCTAGGCAGTTCTAGGTAAGGTGGTACTGACAGATGTAATGAGCACAGGTTAATGATAAGGACATATGCAAAATTACGGGTTTAGCAGATGAGGAATGGGGTTTTCAGGAAGTTTGCACCACCTTCAGACTTCTTATACAGAACTTAATCAAAAATCCACTAAGTCAGTCAAGGTAGATCCTCACCTCTTGGTACTGCAGAAACTGGAAGTAGATCTGGAAACCTAAATACCACCTGGTATTTTGTGCTGAAAAGGCGTGGCTCAACTGTATTGCAAGCTGTGTCTGAACCTAAAATTGCTCAGCACTAGATTTTATGTTCTGCCAAAACAGGCCACAGGTATCTGTGGCCTCCTGTGAGCATTCAGGAGACTAGAATGCCCCCAGCAAGTACTGTAGTGAAGGTCAAACACTCTCCGCAGACAGTACTGCACAGAATCCTGAATGTCTCTCTGACATTCAGGGATTTAGCTTCAGCCTTGAATGTCATGAAACAAATGACATGCAACACTCAGGCTGGAGCATGCCTCCTGCATCAATTCATCTTAAAATGCTTCTGGGAATTAGGCAGATTTTGACATAATTTGTACAGAAATATTTATGACTCCCACAGAACACTTTTATGAAAGAAATGTTACCACAAAGCATTGCCTTAATAAAGAAATAGGTTGATTTTAATCATCCACTTTCCTTAGTTAAAAATAAATATATGAAGCCTTCTGCAGTAGCGCGTAAACCATGCTGGCTTCTGAATTGTTAAGCATAGCTCACCACACTCCAAAGCTAAGAGCAAGGGTGCAGAATCCAAATAGATGTAGTTACATGGGGAGTTCATGTTATTCATTGTCTGCAATCCGTGACTATGCCTGTGCTAATAAAGAAAATGCACCACAAACTATTCTTTGGCCCTGCTGCCAGCTGCCTTGGCACAGCTTATTTCTGTACAGATAAATTCTCTTTTGTCCCAAACCATAGTAACTGCATTCATATTGTTTGCGACAAGGAGTCCCTGGCCCATGCTAAGCATCAAACTGTGCCTGGGCATAGTCTCTGAAAGTGCTGGTTGATGAGTCCAAAACTATTTCAGGGGCCATGCTAAGAATTTAACAGTATGAATGACCACATATCAGTGTGCAAGTCTGTGCATTGGCCCTGTTTAGTTTGCCAGAATGTACGTATTCCGTGTTGTTTGGTATCTGCCCGTGGTGTTATATTTGTTTGTGTCAGGAACAGTAGAAACAGCAAACATGATGGTACTGATATAAGGAAGAAGTGAATGGAATTGGCTTATGATGAAACAGGAGCTATGCAAAACTTGCAACACTAGTGGAGGGCGAATTTTCTTCTTCATTAACCTTCAAATTAAATAGCCAGAAGATCCTCCTCATGTATATAAAATTACTTTTAATACGTTTGCTATTCAGTGCTGTCTAGCACTGCAACAAACATACAGCACCTTAGCAGCCTGACATCACATTTATTCTGTATGTGGATGAACACAAAAAACATTTTGATACATTGAAGGAATCCATTATGTGTTTATTCTGCTATTGGGAAAAAAAAAAGTACACAAAACAGGTATATGAAATATGATTCTTTCTGAAGCCACTTCAGTACCATCAGCCTCCAACAAGCATTGAGGTCATTCAGCGTTATGTAGCGTGTTACACAATGGATGGTACTTCAGGTTATTAGCACACAGTTGACAGCCAAACATAATTGTGACATACAACATAAGTACTCCAGCCCTTCTAAAGAAGAATGCTCTCGCTCTATTGTGTATGAAGCACATCACAGACGAATGCGCATACGCTGGACAGAGGCCATATTTAAACAGGGCCAAAATCTTCTTTGATACAATTGTCAAAAGGAAATATATGTGAAAATATATATGTCCATTATTATTCAATCAATCCTTTGTTGCTTTAGGGTAAGTTGAGTAAATGATTTCTATGGTAAGGTTCACTGCATCATATATATATTACTTATTGGTGAAAACGAAACAAGTCTAGAAACAGAAATATTTAATATTCAGAGAGAATGCATAATTGTACAAAGCATACAGAACTCCAGTCTTATTAGTGTTAATAGCAACAACATTAAATGCCAAAAATAAATATATACTAGGGCAATACTATATAGAACTACTACACGTTTCTTCCTTTCATTTTAATTCTTTACTGCTCTAAAGACAAGAGTAAAGCCTCTTCAGAAAAGTTCAGCAACTTACACAAAGGAAATCTGCAAGATTCTTGCAAGTGAAACTCTGGTAAAAATATTAGTAATTCCCAATCGACTTTGCAAGCATACCATTTTTGTTGTTGTTGTTGTTAGTTGTGGTTTTTTTAGTAAAACAAATGCAAAACAAATACAAAACACTGTAAATAATATATGTTGAAATGCATTGCACAGTAAATCTGCTGATGTTCTCCATTCAGACTCAACTAAGTTCTTTCTGTTACATGTAGACTCTGTTACATGCTATTTGCACGTCTGCTCTCGTACACACATTTTAATACAAGTTCAACCAATTCAATTTTTATTTCAGTCTTGATAATGTGAGCATAGTGTGTGATAGTCAGACTCCTCAAGACACAGAGTTCCTTTACAAATATTCCAGTTTTCTCTGCAAAATAGTCTGAGTCTCAATAACTAATAACATTTCAGCCTGTAGATTAATAGTTGACTGGATCTCCTCAGATGTTGCTATACCAGAAATCTGTAGCCTGTTCTCAGAATGGTACAGAGTATTAGCACATCCCTCCTTATTGTTTCTGTCATGTTTTACTCTACAGGACAACATCCGTTTTGCTCTTAGCTCAACCAAGGTGAGAAAATCTGCACCATCTTTGCCTCCGTTGCTATTTCATCTTAAACAAAAACAGAATCCCAGTGTGATGCCTGTAGCTGCCTGAAGTGTTGCATCTAGAAATGACAAGTGCTTATGCCCCAATGCTTTGTCTTACTCCATGAACATGCCAGATTGGACCAAACTACCCTAATGAATAACACATTGGAGAACAGGGTAGTATTGTTATTCTTTTGTAATATTTCAGTCATAAATGAATTCGACATACAGGATTATCTCATAACATTGTCTTTAACTCTTATAACTAAAAGCTTTACCATCTTTCCATAAGGTTGACTCAGTGTTAAGCAAGATATGAATAACTGGCATCCATTTCCTTATAGTGAAAACTTTCAATGTGGTTTCTGAAACTGTTACTAAATATGCCTAGTCACTATCATACTCTATTTCTGCATATTTCTGGACTCCTGTCTCACCCTGTTTTCTGGAACTAAGCAAACAGATGAAATCCATGATTTGTGTCCTTTGCTTCTCTGTCTTTCTTTGGGAGATAAAATTAGTCCCTACGATACAAAACAAGCTTAAAAACTGTGAAACTGCTTAAGGCCACTTAGACATCTGTTAAACTGCAGTCTAAGTTGCTATTTTATTTAAAATATCCATGAGAATATTTTATTCTTATGGAAATCATTTAATGGTGACTCTGACAGTTATATAATATGGATTTAGAGCAGCTTTTAGTCCAAAGCACAGCCTGGAGTTGTTCATCCCTGTCATTCATAGGCATAGCATAGGTGTCATTAATGTGTCTAAATACACCATCAGATTCCACAGTCTCTCTTATGCACCGAAAGCAAAAGTGCCTAAAGACTCTCAGGAACAAATCTGTTTACCTCATACTTTAAAGGAATTAATCCTTGACACAGTCATTCTACAAATATTAATTATCATAGTAAGACAGCAGTAATTAAAAACCTGAAGTTCATAGGAGTTGTATTCCCCCTATTGCATGCAGCAGTTGATGGTTTGCATCTACCAGTTTCCTTCCTCCTGCATATGTTTCTTCCATTCCTCCTTCTTCACTGACTGGTCTCCATGGAAAAAACTGATTTCCAGTCCAGAAACTAACACCACTGCAGTCTCCTAGCTGTCAGTGTGTAACATAATGGTTATCTAAGCATCTCTTCAGATGGGCCATTCTAATAGGTGTTGATGTTGATCCTGCTTCATTCAACAACACGTTGTTTCCCTGGAAGCAGCTTACATCTGCTTGGGCAAATTCTATCATCACTGCCATTTCATTTGCAAATGCCATCTGTCTTGGAACTCCCTCAGGAAACAATCTTTCTTATCTGACTCACAAGAGACAACCATATCATTTGCACTTTTCCAGCAATACTTTCTTCAAGTGCTACACGTCATGTAAAAGAGTCACCTCAATGCCACAAATTAACAGATACCATTAGCTTACCAACTTCACAATTCCCTGTTTGCAACTCTGCACATCATCCATTCCACTGATATTAAATATCTTTTTAGGGTAGACTTAAAACCACTGAGCTTTCATACAAAATTTCTCCATTGCTCTGCCCCTGGAAAGTCTCTTTCTGAAGCCTGAGCCAGATTCAAGCAGAGGGTGGTAGCTTTCCATACCTGTGTTTCTAGCAACATGGGTAAAGTCCTAAGAAATAAGTTTCAGTGTGCCCAAATAGTAAAATAAATAGATTGCTAATTGCTTTATAGTCAGTATGTACAAACACTGTTGGAGGGTTTGTTATTTCCTTACCTCCATCTTTGGTCAAAGAAGAGAAGAGCTTGGTCAAAAGCTGAAAGAATCTTGTGTTCATTTAACTTCCAGGAAAAGTTCCTCTGTCATCTTGAAGAAAGTGTCACCAACTATGACAACGATGCCCACATGTGATGTCAGGACTTGGCTTTCTTCCAGGCCTATATCTCAAAAACAGCATAAAACAATATCATATAAGCAAAGCTGAATTGTAAATATGTTTTTGGCAGTACTGTGCTGATTGGTGCAGTTCCTTGCTGCTTTGCAGACATCTCCATAGCTCCCGAGCAGAAACAGGAAAAGGTACATTCGGAATCACTTAAACACTGTGTCAGACAACATTGAGATTGATTTAGTTCAGGATTCTGTAGCTAATGTTCACCACTCTGCCTTTTGTAGCACAGAGACAGAAATGAGCTGACAACCAGTGTACAACTAAACAAAGACAACCAAAATAATGTCTTTATTTCAGCTGCCTCAGACTAATCTGTGATAGTACTTGCAAAATGCAAGTGCTGAACATCTGGAAGATACAGGGACCACTTTTTCCTTTCCAAATAACTAGTGCCCAAATGCTAGTGTCCACAACAGCGCAGACCTAAATGTCAGCCTTATGGCTGAAGATGAAAACTAGAACGGTTTGCTGATCTGCTGTGCATAAGTAACATCAAGTTGTGCACATTTTTGCACGTAAATGGTCAGAATTTTCTGTCCAGAGGAGATGACTGAAGGTACTGAAATGAACTTTCTCAAAGGAGAATAATGCAAAATTTTGGAAAACTCTAAAGCAAATGAAGTTATTTGGTTTAGAAGTAAGGAAAGGTCACATATTACTTTGTAATGTCCAGATAATAGATTTATTCACCTATTATTTTGTAGTTTTTGTGCTTGTAGTAGCACCCTTTGAAAATAAAATACCAAATTTCAACCCTAAAATTATACACACAACATGAGTTAGCAGATTATGTTAAAAATATACTTACATATACAGTATATTTACATATACAAAAATATATTTACATACTAGACAAAATGATAGGACATTGGCCTGAATCCTACATTATGTCAGTGATCCCATGGGCTTGCTTGCCATGAATTAAGTTACTCAAGTGTGTTTCCTAGATTCAGTCTTCAGTACTAGAGTAGGAATGTACACTTAGTTTGGCTCTATGCCAATTCACCAATTTAAAAAAAAAAAAAAAAAAGAGCAGTATTTAGTTCAAAATTTCAACTTCTGAATGTTTATATAAAAAATGGTCCCCATCCTCTACATGAGAAGGCAACCTAAACCAAACAATTACAGATAAGCAAGAATTTGACTTTACTATATGCACATCATAGAGGAAGGTACAGAATACAGCAATGACCCGTACACACATATTAAAAGTCAGCAAGAGTTTTCAGTAGAAGAGGGAAATTCAAAAGGCAGATAATAGTCCTATATGCCTTTGTACTGACTGATACATCCATATTGACATGAGGAAGTTGTATTTTACTAGCAACATGAATCAAATAATCTAATTAATTTTTTTACCTTTTTTTTTAGATCATTCACTGATTATTATTATTATTTTTTTATCTAAAAGCCTACAAATTTTAAAGCCATAACTGTGATATGCTTTTACAAAACTGGGCCTAGTACAACAAATTTATCTATGTAACTTAACATTGCCTGCTCAGCTCCATCAGCAGACTCCAACCCTGCAGACTCTCATACAGGGCTGATATTAAAAACACTGAGCATGCAATAAATAAACAATCAATAAGACAACAATGAGTAACATTTTCAAAAGAGAACTAGACTTTAGAATACTGTTACCTATTTTTACATTTTTCTTCAATTTTTTTGAGGAAAGAGATGTATTTACTCCACAGCACACAGTATACTCAAATACAGCTCATAATTCTTCCTTTGGATAGTATTTAAAACAAAGTTTTTGTTTAAATTAAAAATGTTTTCTTTGTGTGAACACAGTAGTAATACTTATTCAGCTGTTTTTCAAATCTTGTATACTCTCACTAATAGGGGAAATGGTTGATTCTAGTTCAATTAATAATATACACATCTTTTCATAAGAAATTTTAAAAGTATTTTTCCATATTTCCTTTGATTTTCAGCATTGATCAATTTTCATTTGAAAAGGTAATTATAAAGTCCCATGAGTCTCAAAACCAACACTAATTAGATATTCAAACACTCATTCAACCAAAAAGATTTACCAAGGAATGCTAATGATGTGAACATCTTTCTTTTTGTCTAAATACATTTATTGTTCTAATTGTAAACTGTAGAAAATAAATAGAATCCCACTGTTTCTGTTTTGTTTGTGTTTTTTTCCTGTTTGTTTGGGTTTTTTTCTTTTTTTGAACACTGAATGTATATAAAAAAAATCCTACTGGGGAATAAATTAAGATTATGATTTTCAATGTCATTACAAATTGGGCATTATATGAAGTAAAACACAGCCAAATATAATTTGGAAAACCCTAGTCTGTTGAGAACATCAAGTTTTGGTTATTTTGAATCTTCACCACTTAGCCATGTATAGCTTTGTTTTCCAGCTATGGGAACATATCTTCTTGTAGTCACAGCTGTTGCTCAAGATGGAAATCAAAGGCCAGTCTCTAGACTAGGTGGTCCACTGGGCTACTAGGCTTAAAGCGTCACCATTTCTGAAACCAGTCAGTGATAAGAAAACAGCACTGTATTCAAACACTTTTGACATTCCCATCTGGAAAAACAACTACCTGTCTACAGCTAGGTCATCTAAGGGGGTGGACTTTGGCACAAATTAGGCCAGAGACTCAAAAGCATGCCTGCATATCTGCAATAAAAAGCCTGAAATGCGTCACTGCCACACTCCTGTAAACATTCGAATGAAGAGAGAAGGGTTTGTTGGTTGCTTTTATTTGTTTGTTTGTTTTTTTAATATCTGCTAAAGTGTAAATGAGAAATCCTAACATGAAATAAACCAAGATGCTTTTTTGTACGTTTGTTTGTCAAGGTTCTTAAGACGAACATATCTTGATCAGCAACAAATTTTTAAACAATAATTTATTTGCCACAGTTAAGTAAATATTTAGGTAATACTTATTTTTTTAAATTAATTTATATTCTTTTCTAGCTATACATGAAGGCAAAACTCACTCCATCGTTAAAAGGAACTCTAGTTGTGATCTTTAAGTGAAACAAATTTCTGTACATAGTCAAGTAGAGATTTCCTTGGAATACACCCCCAAAATAATAAATGAGTTATTCAGACAAAAAATATTCTGACCACCAAAGAATGTCTAGCTGTCCACAGACTGCTTAGTAATTTTTCTCATTTCATCTCTTTTCTGAAAGCTTTCTCTGTTATCTGCTCATGAGATAAAGAAACCTCTGCATATTTATACAGTATTTTTCCTCCTTTTATATCGTGGAGACGAATAGCCAAATCGTGTCTGCTTTCTGTGGGAATAATTTAGAGATGCAAAACTGCAGGGAATCCCCTTCTGCCATGAAGTTCCTCCCTGCAGAAAATAGGACTGGATTGCCCTGCTCCCAGCGGTCAAAGGCAGAGAACGACGGATCCTGCTGACAGTGAGGCAGGCACGGAAAAGGGCATGCCCCTATGTGGGGTGCAGCGTCCCCAGGAACCAGCTCACAGTTGTGGAGCTGTAACTGAGAAAGCTTGTCTGCGCGTATTATACAGACAAAGTCATCAACGTTACCCAGCATACAGCGTGCAGTACCCTTTGAAGCTTTATTGAGTGTGTTGAGCTCGTGTGCCCCAGAAATCCTGTAGAGAAGTTAGGTCCAGCTTGCCACTGAGCTGGTGCAACCTCAAACACAGTGCTTCCAGCCCTCCTCGAGCTCTGCTAAGGCATATGTCCTAAACTGACATAAGCTGCATTTTTGCATTTTGCATGTCTGTCTGTGTGCTCACAGGTGTGCACATGTAGACCTGTACCTGCCTTTAATGCTTGACTCCGTCAGTTGAGTGCCTGTGCATATGCACACATATAGTAACAAGACATGCCAAAATAGTGAGTTATCATTAAAATGAACTTTTTTCTATCCAACATTCCTATGACAGGAGATAATAATGAATTAAAGGTGATATTTTACTTGCCTTTTGAAACAATTACCCAACTGAAACTTGTGGTCAAGGAGAATTGACAGTACTGGTACTCCTCCAACTATTGTACGGTTGGAAAGAAGTTCAGATCATACCCCCAGAGGGAGAAAAATGTCACTGATCTCACTTCTCCAGGATTTTGTCTCTAGTTTTGAAATACACAGTTAAACTGAACACTTTTGATTCTTTTGTTATGATCAATTTACTGACAAATTTTTCAGTTGAACATAAATGTTAACACTATTTTATGTGAAAGTACTTCAACTGATTTCCTCACATATTCATGACTTGCCTTTCATGCATACCTCAATAATCTTGGAATTGAGAGCTTCTTGTTTTCATGTTAGTTCACAGGATTTGCTTATCTCTCTTCTCATTTATGTTGCCCTAGATCTATAATTTTAAAAACTGTTAATACAAAATTCGTCATGCAATATGCATGTAGTAACACCTCATTTTTAATCTTACTTTAATAAGTTTAGTGTAATTCCAAGCAGCAAAGATAATGAAAAAAGGCTGTCTTCAAGGACAGATTTGCCTGAAGAAATGTTTTCTATGTCCAAGATGGGATTATATTAAAAAAGTCATTTTGGATATACGTTTATATTTATATTATTTTTATGTCTACTATTTACATTTATATTTATATTTCTACTATTTACATTTATACTTATATTTATATTTAGTACAGACCACCTTCACTTTCACTATCATCTCAGTTAATTGCAAACTGATTAAAGCAATGAATCAAAGTAAACACAGATATTCTGTACTCCAATTTGGAAATTAAAATGAACTTGTATAGAAAATGGCAAAAGCTGTTCAATTTAATTCCTTTACTCATTCAATAATTTAAACAAAATATATTTTTAAGTATAACATCATACTTTGTACATATAGTTTTCAAGTGATCTGGTGATTTTAAAATGTTTAACATACATTTCTATGTTTATTGTACATATTCTACTTATAACAAAAATTGCACATTTTGTTCTGATATGTAGTTTTCCCTGAGAGACTTTCCTATATTCTTGTATGTTTCCTATCATGTAAGATGTCTTAAATGATGACACAAGTAACAGTTTAATGTAAATTTTGTTGTAATTTTTTGTAATTTCTTTCTTCCCTTTTCCTAAAGTACAGTTATCCTTGAGCAGAAGGAACAGAATGAATTTTGAATTCTTTCTGTGTTCTTAAGAATACATTTGTATAGTACTTAAAATTTTGCCCAGAATGTGCAAGGTGGAAGGCAACAACAATCTTCTATCAAGCAAAATGTTGTGATTTGTCCCTTACCAATTCATGATGATCTTGAGCAATTTAATTTAAATAGACTCTGCTATTTTCACACATGAGTGGGTAACAATTGCCTCTGAGGTGCAAATGTGATGAACCATTGACCGTGTCATTCAAAGGGAAAAGAAGCCACAAAAGCCGTAATATATGCAGTGAACATAAGGCTAAATTGTTATCTTCAGATAACAAGTTATTGAACTTTTTTTAATGTAAACTTTACGTACAATATGATCTTTTCTGTAAACTAGATAGCTAGAAAGACATAAAGGTAATTATTGGAAACCAATTGCAGTGAACTGCAGAAGAAAAGCCATTCCTTTTTATGATGATAATTGAGCAGAGCGCTAGGCTTAGTAGGATAAAATGATTTCAAGCCTCTTAACATTGTGTTGATTAGGAGATTGAAAATGTGATGTCTTAATAAAGAGAAAAGTTCAGTTCTAAAAAAACAGCTCCTTTTCTGCATTATCTTAAATATAGGGTTTTTTTCTCTTTGTCTTTCACATAAACTGCAGTGCTAAGGGCCAAGTCCCACAATTACAGGTTACTTTCCATGGCACCCTAATAATTGCCCCAGTATGGTTTTGTTAACACTCAGTCCAGTGAACCAGATCATGTACACTCTGCCAAGTCGATCTTCCTTAGTGGCCCACAAAGCAATAGCTACACCTCTTCCCCCCTTCTATTCTATTCCCACTTCTGCTAAGGCTCATAAGGTAACTTTGGGGCTCAGAAACATCAATCACAAAATGACTCTAGTATTTAGGAGGGCAAAGTGACATTTTCTGCGACTGAGTTCCATGTGCAACCTTAGGTAAAGCATCTGAGACAAAAAAAAGTGGAAACCCTGAATAAACAATGTTGGGTGGAGGTGGTTCTTCTGTTCCCTAAAATCACGGAGCATTTCAGGTCACTAACATCAAGAATGATGTCCTGTGAATGATGGCCTGAATCTCCAGCCACATTATTGTCTCCTAATTCCCTTTCTTTATCTTAGCTATGGGTATTTGCTCAGAAAGAAAACAGCAAATCTTATGGAGGTAACTTATTATATTTAATCATCATGATGCAATGTGTGTAATTGCCCCAATGTGAAACATTTCTACATTTATAATTATTTTGAAAGCTTATCTGGCAACTATGGATTTCCAACTGCTGATGTACACAAGTGAAGAGAGATCAGGTTGGAAATACTTCTGAAGTCAGAAAATGATATACCTTTTGTTTCTGCTGTTTTGTTTTGGTTCTTATCTTTCTGTTTGGAATTGGGTTGCCTCCAGGCAATGATTTGGAAATCTGGCTGCAGAGATTTTTCTTCCTATAGAGTGCCCCTAGGGGATTTCTGAACCAGATCCCATTTCATCCCTGCTTAAAAGCTACTTGCATGTGAGATGTGGAACACCAGTGTCATACAGGACAGTTCTGCACAGACGTCAGCTATTGATAACGACAAATTATAAAGCTTTCAGTAGCCACTGAAATTAAAATTAAAATGAGACCATTTTCTTTTTCTACAAAATACATGGCCTTCTGCTTATTCACACAGCTAGGAGCTCTTTTTTTTTTCTTTTTCTTTTTTCAATGATCTTGTCATGAAGAGATAACATAATTTCTTGAATTGCGACAGTTTTTACCTGTCAGAGTGCAAAAGGGGCACTTCCCTCTCCCCATCAAATGCAAGGCATCACATCCAGCAGGAACATTGTATTTTTGGTGAAAAAGGGAAGGACAGATGGCTGAACAGCATCCTTCATCCCTTTATGTAACTAGGGGCAAGGAACCTCAGACCTAATGCTATTCAAAACTATTCAGACAGAAGAGATATCAATGAAAAATGTTGATTTGTTAAAAATAAACCTTGCATAGAAATACATAGATTTCAGTGATTATTTTTCCTTGGGAAGTTTTCTTAAGATTTCATTAAAGGTTTTGGTCAAAAATGGGAAGGAGAGATAGGAACCATCCAAAAAATAGTTGCCTCATAGTTAGGGAACTCACTTGAGGTAAAAGACCTGAATTCATGTCTATAATGACCCATAAGATGCAGAGCTGTAAACCTCATTATCTAAAATTGGAATGTGGTGCCCTTACTATTAGCTATTCTGTCAATGAATTCAGTTTCTAAAGGTCTCATTATAGTCCCACTTAGGAAGTGATGTCAAATTATAAACATTTTCCAAGAAATGAGGAAACTATATGTTTTCCTGCTTGCCTTTTTTTTTAATTTTCTTTTTTTTTCATGACAAGCAATGTTTTTTGGGTTTTGCCCCAATTCTGAGACACAGGATTTTTTCAGTATGTCTGTCATCTCATGCTGTAGTACCTGATCTTCCATTAAACAAACACAACCTCTAACCTTTTCAAAGATAACCTTCAAACTGTGAAGTGAATATATTTATTTTTATCAGCAATGCCTCGTTTGGTCTGAAGCATGAAATGAATGCAATTTTTTTTCATTTATCACACTGTTGAATATTAATATTAACGCAATCCAATTTTTAGTGTCAAGAACTATTTCTATGCTGATCAAAGCCTTCAGGAGAAAAGATGGCAGGTCCCAGTGTATGCTCTGTGCCTCCTGTGAGCACTTTTTACCTCCACAGTCTTGGGGAGGTAAAGAGTGGGAGAAAAAAAGGGTTTTAGAGGCAACAGTCCTCCATATCTGTCTTAATAACAACTAAAGCTCTTGTCCAGTGACATCCATCCAATTTTCTAGAGGTTCACAGCCTACGGAGTTCCGCAGACATTATAATTGCATATCCAAGCACAGAATTGGTACAATTGTGTTTCTTACCTTTACTGATGTGATGGAAATTTAGTGCAAATTCTTTCAGATAAATTGTAATCTCAAAAAGGAGCACCTGAAGTTAATTATATAAATATCTGAAACCTATTGCCTATCTGTCTTCCATGAAATGCTTGAGCAAAGCAGTTAGAGTCTGTTTTCTGTTTTCACTGGGTCTATTTTCAGTAGGACTACCAAGAAAATGCAAAGACAACTGCAATACCTAGAAAAAAAGAAACCATCGAGCCTAAAAGAAGTTAGATTTGTCATCCATCCTGCCAAAATATACTTAATTGCCAAAAGCAATTGAAATAAAAAATGTGCCAGGAGACGGGTGTTCCTAGTGATGTTAATTAAAATAAATAAATAATACCCTATAGAGACACAACTCTCTATCAATTACTGCCATGTTGAATTAAACTAGAAGTCCAGGAGGCAGGAGAGAGTAAGATTGGATTAGGTTTTGTTGTTATTGTTGTTGGTTTTTTTCCATATCACACTAGACTGTAGTTAAAGAAGACATTATACGTATTTTACATCTGGGAATTTCAACACTTTGAAAAGACAGTGTTTGTATCAGGCTGTTTTAATATGTATATGTCTGACATGATTTACTGGCAGTTCCTGATGGGAAAAAAAAATTATTTTACTCAATTATTCTCCAGAGTAGAAAAACCAAAACAAAACAAAACAGTTTTTCTTGAGAATTTAGCAAGAATTTGTTTCTTTGTAACAGAATTATAAATGGTACACCTCTTAGAGGTGTGACGGGGTTTGGGAGGCAGTTGTTTGCTGTTTTTTTTGTGAATGATGAAACCCAAGATAAAGGAAATTTTAATTCAAGTAAAACTTTTATTTAATGTGAAGCTATGCCAAAATAGATTGCAGCGGGAATTTTCCTCTTTTGCACTGTAGTATAAAGAGGTTTGGAAACAACCACACCAGATTTCTACTGTGTGTGAAAGTCACCTATTACTATTAGGATGAAGGAAGTGCAAGTATTTCCATTTAACCTTTTAATTTTCCATTCCATTCTATTCCACATACCCACCTTTCCCCCCACCCCCCAATAATCAATGTGGAACAAATGATTTATAGTCCACTTTATTTTATATAAGTCTTTGAGCTGCACAAAGTACACAACTGAAATTAAGTCCTAGAGTAATAACATGAGCTGCTTTGGGGTGGGGGGGTGGGGGAGAATGGTAGTCAAAACTGTGACGGCTCTACAAAATCCTTGCAATATTTCTTAAAATAAACTGCAATTTTTCCTGCAGATTGGGCTCCATTCCCTTTCACAGGGAAACTCACGTTTCTACTCTGGTGCTGATGAACTTTCCTTCCCCTCATTCTATAAAAATCAGCTTTTTCTGTCATATGAAATTACCTTTGCCTGCACTGTGTCATAAATGGAGTGATTTACCTGAGACCACACAAAAAATCTGCAACAGAGAAATTCACTGACCTTCCATTCCAATTAAAGCAGTAACCACTGAATTATCGCATCTTTTTCCTAAGCAGATGCTGGCCAAATATTTTTGAACAGTTAAGCAAATAAATAAAAAAACCAGCAAAATAATCAATATATAAAAATATATTGGGTATGTAAACACTTTGTACTCACTGAATTTGGGATAACTCCATTTGTTTGGGTGAGAACTTCAGCTGTTTAAAATCAGAGTTGCTTTACAGAACTGAATAAAGCAATTCTGATTAATGTTCCTAGGTAAGGATCTCATCTTTTTCCCCTCATTCAAGTATTAGCCCTGTTAGCAATGAATTCTTCAACTCTGTGTTTTAATGATACTCTCGATTGAAAATGTTATTATGGACCTATTCCTTCAATCCTGTGTGACCATTATAATTTATTCCACGTCAGAACGTGGCCTAATGCTTCCTTTAACAGGATATCAGGTTTCAGTTGCTTGTCTCCAGAGCTATGACAGCTGGGCTTTCCAGCTCAGTTTTAAAGGCTAAAGAGCCCAAGTTCCTTGCTGAAGTGAACATAAGACAAGAAATTTGTGAGGACAGGCCATTCAAGAAAGAACTAGGAGCTGGCATTTTCCATAAGCTGTATTTTTAATCAATTAAAAAAAAAAAAATACACCCCACCCCATCCCCCTCCCCCGCAACTAGGTCTATGTAAGTAAAAGTCTGAAGAAATATTTTACTGAGAAATTATGCCAATATATTCACAATGCGTGGAACTTTCCAATCAACTTTCTTGGCCAAAAATGTCCATGTCAGCAAAAAAAGGTGTGTGGAGGATTTCCTTCTTCCTTAATAAAGAAGTAAGTCTTATGAGTGACAACCACATCTTCTGTGCTCTTTGCTGGAACATTTGCATCTAATTTCTGATAAATATGCTGAACAGTTATGTTTTACATGCATTTTTATTAAAAAAAAAAAAACAAAAAAAACCCAAAACAGTACTGCAAAACCAAGATCAAAATAATAACAGCCTTTGCTGTCCCCCAGGAGCAATATTAGAGCTGCTATCCTCTAATAATTCTCTCCAAAATACTTGGCAAGTAGTTCTAAGAATTTGGCTCATAATTATTGAAAAAATACTGTTAGGGCACAGGAGGAGAAATCTGGGCTACTCCACAAGGGAAAACGAACCAGGAGCAGAGGGTGTATGGGTTGAAGTCCTAGGTGAGGCTGGGGAGGGTGACTGAGGCCTGTTGGTGCACTCTGGGAGCACAGAGCACCTCTATGTTGCTTGGTGGTTTCCAGGAATGCTCCTCAGGTGTGTAGCCCTGATAATCAACAGGGTGGTGAAGCTTTCCCTGGGTAAGTTTAGAGTCCAACATTTGCTTTTCTTGGGACCCTGGCTGCTCCTGCTTCCTGACAGTGGGGAATAACTGGTATGGGAAAGGGTTTGGGTGATGAGGCTTTAGGAGAAAGATGTGAAAAATTAGGTTGATCTTCAGGGACCATGGGAACTCTAGCAGGTAAGTAACCAGGTAAATGAGCTCTATTTTATAAGCATCTTAAACCTAATTGAGGTCAATTGTGCCTATTTAATGTGAGGAAGGATACACTTACCTCCAAGTAGCCTAGCACATTTTCTTGTTAAGTGGCTCTACTGTCGATAGCCTTTCTTATGCTTCAGTAGGTACATTTATTTTTAAATTATTTTTATCATTATGGGTGAAACAGTGATGTAATTAACTCCAATGAGAGTTTAGTGGATAACTATTGTGGGGCTGGATTTCTCCCCATATTTCTGTGTTATGTTGTAACTAAGCTGAAGAACCTTCCACACCACACCTGCCATTCTGCATTTCCCTTGGACAAAAGCAAAAAGCGTTAATATTAAATAATTCCAATTCCAACTAATAATTTCAATAATTTGTTGGAAACACAAGATCCACCAGTCAGATCTTGCGATATCTGCCCCCAGTGCCAAAACCAGTACTGCACACACAGAAATCACAGTCTGCAGCTTAAAGTAGGTCATTTCCCTGAAAATACTTTTGTGGATTTTCAGTGAACGTTTCCCTAGGTAAAGCACTTCTTTTACTGCTTTCTAAGGCTATATGAAAATTACTGACAGGCTGGTTTCTTGCAAAGCAATCTGTAAGCAAGCTATTTGTAACAATGACAGATTTAAAGAAATTTCTCATATGATTGCCCCTTTGCTTTTATCTAGAATATGATTTAAAAACTTTATTTTAGCAATAGTATTTATTTGATCAATATTTGTCATAAATATAGCTGTTTTGTTTTCATTTTTCCTTCTTTGTCTGTTGGTAGTACCAATCTATTCTGTCTTATCATGGACCGGGTTAGTCAGAGCTTTAGCATGGAAGTTATTTTTTTCATTGTATGGGTAAAGACTGTATAAAATAATGGGGGTCCATGTTTTGACTGGGATCTCATCAGCACTACCTAAATAATAATAATAATTAATTGATACACAAAATCACATCACAGAAAAGACAACCGGAAAACAAGAAGTCATATTTCCTGTCAGAATGTTGCATTAAAAAAGTGGCAAAATCCGTTACTTAGATTATAATGTAAGGGTTTATGAAGTCTTTACTTGACTAGACCAAACCTGTCTCCAACCATGGCCCAAACTGGGCATGTGAAGAAGAGTGTAAGAACACTGCAACCACATATTTTACTTCCAGAATGGAAAAGAAATGTTAAGTGAATTCATACTCCTTTACCAGCTATAAGCAGAAACAGAAATACCAGAACCTGGGATAAGCATATTTGAATGTTGTTCAGCTTCCAGTTAATAATGACCATATTAAAGAACTGCATGCTTTGAATTAATTTCTGGAGGTTCTTTTTAATGTCTGCTCTTCCTCATTCATGAGGTGCTGAGAAGAGCAGTCATTCAGTAAACAAGAGAGTTCCTACCCAGGTTCCCAATCATTTGCACTTGAGAGATATTCTCATTCAGAAATAGTTTTTTAAGTATTTATTAAGCTTCAGTAGACATCTCCTTTGTAATTTTGTCCAGAAGATAACTGAGAACACCTATGGGTTGCCCAAACTCGTCAGGCCCATCAAATCTGGCTTCAGCCATGCTTGGCCTCCATTAACAAAGACTTTCAGATCCCATTTTATGTGTATTCTTATAGTTCAATAATTTTACTGGTTGTGAAACTCTCTAGATACCCACAGTACAGGAACATCTGCTGTGTAAACATCTTGCAGTTGCTCATAGCAATGGACCTCAAATTTATTCTCATGGACATTAAGTGGATTGTGCAGCAGAGATATGCTAATGTACACTGCAGGTCCTGAATACCCAGATGTCCAGATCTAGTGCTGTGACTGCCTTTATAGCCTATATGTATGTGTGCATTTTTCCCCTGCATAAAGACCAGAAGGTGGAGTAAAGGATATGCTCATGTCTGTCCCTACAGAGCATGGAGCTCTACCTGGATGCCAGAGAGCAGAAGCATGCCCTTACTTTGCAATTTGGATGTAGTGGAGGCATCATCTCAGTAGGAAATGTAATATCTCTATCATGAACAAATACTTATTGTCAGATATCTGTACAATGAAACTTTGTCTGAACTCACCAGTTTGTTTTATATTTTTTCTTGACAAACAACTATTCAGATGGAAGGAGGAAAAAAAAAAAAGACTAACTCAGCTCTGGTCCTCTAAAACTCCTCTTTCTTGTAAAGTAGATTTGCACTTGGACACCACACATAAAGGACTAAACAACTTACTAATGCTCCTCGAGGAGACTTTGAAAGAATATTGTTCTGATGAACGCATCTAGCCTTTCTTGGAACACCATAAGGTTAACAATATTATATGTTAAAGTCAAAAATATTTCATCTTTTCAGAATCTTGAGAGCTGTTGAATAGATGAAGGTGGAGTGGGTTTTTACTCAGAGCACAAGTAAGTTTGCTAAGTTTTACACACTCCCACCTATCTACAGTAGAAAGCAGATTATGTTAGCCTCCAGAATAAAAATGAATGTGAAAAAAGACAGTAAAGTGACGCATTTTTGGATCAGATTTATTGTGTCTTAGTGATATCCAGATCAACTTTCCAATGTAGGAAGTTAAGCTGTCAGACTTGCAGGCTTACTGTGGATGCCGGACAGTGCATGAACTCTAGCAACACCTGACTCTGCAGGTCAGACTTTATGCACTCAGCCATATATCTGCAGCAGCTTTATCAACACCTCCAAAATATTACTTCCTTTATAGGCTTGCTGAACAAAGTATTGCATAATAGGACCATTATATAGTATTTGCATCCTCTTTTTTAGCCCTCCAGCTTTTGATACTGATGTTAGGAAGCCAATCTCCCTATACACCTCATGAGATCAAGTGAAAGAAACAAGCTCCTCCAGAGGTGTAGAGTCGGCTCCATCCCTTACTATCCTCTGCAGGAATTAATTCATTTTTAGAGAAAGACAAGGAAATCAGCCTTATAACTTAGCTACCCAGATGCCTAAACAGCCCAGATGTCATTTTTCATCTCAACCTTTTCCCATAGAGGAGTAATTTCTCATTAACATTATGTTATTTTCTATTGATGCTGAGTTTGACCAATCTATCAAAAATCTGTTCTAGAACCAATTGTTCAACAGAAATTTCAGTATCAAGGCACTATATAAAGATGGTAAGTAGTTACATTTGAATAGGACCTAGCATAACTGTTCTCACTTCCTGAAAGTGACTTGGTAGGTATTACCTATGGAAAGCAATGATAATTATGCATGACTATTAAATATGTGCACAAATTAAAACCAAATAAACAACAAAAAACCCTCACTCCTTTCAAATCAATATTCTCAATCATTTTTTTCAATAAAACTCTTGGAGCTGACCATGTTATGCCACTCAAATTATATTAATGAAAGCAGAGAAGCCAGGAGAAATCAAATGAATGGTTTTATTATGGCACCTCTGATCAAATGATTTTTAAAGAAGGGGCTTCTCAAACTTAATTTAGATACATCCCTTCTCCTTCTCCTGATTAGAATAGCCTCGCTGCTTAGGAAGCAGCAGCGTAACACTGCCACCCACTGCCCTGCTTCACACAGGTAAAGGCATAAGGGTAGATAAATGTTCAGGAGTAATCAAGTCTTTCCAGGTATAGTCGTGACATCTTTATTAAGCTTTGAAAGCTCCTCAGGGTAAGTTGGGCAGGCTTTACTTTGTTTTGGATCAGATGGTGTATGATCTTCACCTGCTGCAGTAAATTGGCTCTGAGCATTATAGTTCCTCTATGTGTCTGGTTTTGCTTACCCACTTTCAGATGTCACCATCTTCCTCTACAGCTAAATACAGTAGTGCTTTGCTGCAGAGAAACTTATCCTCTGAGCTATCTCCAAATAACAGGCAATCTCTGTGAAGAGCACCCACCTTGTCTAGCGTATTTGGACAAGAAAAGCTGCTGCTATAAAGTTATAATGCATGAAGCGACGAGCAACATTTCAGAGAAACTGAAATACTGCTCCAAACTTTTCACTCTACCTTTCTGAATCACTGCACTTGCATATTTTATATTTATTTGAAAGAAACTTTTGCATTTCTCTTATCATAATGAGATTTCTTTCACTTTTCTGATGCAGGAGTCATTAAAATTCTACTCATACAAGCTCATGAATGCTATTTGGTTTTAGTTATTCATTAGTTGGAAAAAAAGACTAGAACCACTTTAAGCTCCAAACAATATGATTTTTTTTTTTTTTAATTGCTGTGTTTGTGTGTTGTTTTTAAATCATGCATTCACTTGTGTTTAAAATTGCACTCTGATTTAAAACTCACGGTCTCAAAAGCCAATTGGAAATCTTGCTGATTATATTTTTCCCCAGTTTCCGAAAACCTTCAATCACTTCTGGCATTCAAAGTACATGAGGCGTAAGACATGAGGTGCTGCACTGTCAAGATATTAGAAATTACTGCAAGGTCTTCTCATCTGAGCACGCACCACCATGCCCATTTCTGGACCTCTTGATATTTATAAATAATAAAGAGGAAAATTACTAGTTTTGCTCTCAAATACTCAGCAAATTACTAAGCACTGCTTTCACTCATGTAAAATTAATTCACAGGCTTGGTGCCTGGCATTACTTTGCTATAAGAAATTGCATTGTATCTCCCATGCATTGAATATAGGACTTAAGGAAAAAAAAATCAATAAAAGAAATTAAATATAGCCAGCCTCCCTCAAACAATAAAAATCAATGCTATGATATCAGGTACCTAAGAAGCAGGTTTATTTTCAACATTAATCTGGATAGTAGTTTCACGGTAATTGATTTTTTTATACTTAAGCTGTCAAAAACTATAACAAGCAATGATTACTTGTTATTTTCCAAATTCATAAAAGAATTGATTCTATCAGGATTGTGGGTTTTTTTTCCCCTTTCTTTCGCTGGCGCTGAATTAGTTTTGTCACTGAAACAATTGCTAATCTTTCTTGTAGTGATGACAAAATTAAAAAATAAATATTCACTAGGCCTTAAATGGAACTGCTTTACAACTGTAGTGAATTTCTGTTTGTCAGTAAAAATAAAGCAACTATATCTTCATTGTTTTGATTGGTAAACACTGTTGCAACTGTTATCTATGGCTGAACTAAATGTTGCATTAAATATTAAATATTATGTTTTAATTAAATGGAAAAGGACCTATTAAAAAAAAAAAAAAAAAAAAGCTAAAAGTAGACTATATATTGTTCGTCTGTTTTGACCAAACATTGTTTATCTTGCAGGAAAAGAGAGCATATCTACTACATGTATTGTAGTACAATATGGGGGGGGAAAAAAAAGGTATTTTTATTAAAGTTTTCTATTTCTATGGGTATTCTGAAATGTTAGAAAACCTTAACATAAGGTGAAGTATGAATTCAGGAATTTTTTTCCTTATTTAATTTATTTAAGGGTGAAGACAGGAGGGCAGGACAAATCTGTAAATAACCTAATTACATGCAATCTAGAAAAGTTAAATATAAAACAGGATGCAAATTAACAGAAGGCTATTGCAAAATAAAGACATACTATCCTGTTTCAGGGATTAACTTCAGTTTTCAGCAGGTTGGGGGGCGGGGCGGGGGGGGAAGAAAAAAAAAAGGCAGGAAGAATTTCTGTACAAAATCTAAGACTCCGTGGTAAATATTTCTGGTTATTTTGTACAAACCTTATCCCATTATACATGTGGTTAGAGGAAGAATATTATCTGGAGAGTAACTAACAAATAGAACAATCTTTACACTGTTTTGATTTATTCTGACAATCTACATGTAAAATTCCTTCCAGCTCCCCAAGACAAATCAGAGCAGTAACAGTCATACTTATTCCAGGCAATTTGTAACTACATGAGAGGTTTATTAACACAAACTTGCTTTCCATAAATAGCGGTGGCAGCTGGAGCAGCAGCCAAGTTCAAGCTGGCAAAAGTAACATAGCAGAGAGGCACCCACCCCTTTAATAGCATCAGTATTGGCAACACCATGCACAGTATCTGATCGCATTTATCATGAGAGTGGCATGGCTGTAGACAACCTAAAAGATGATATGTCATTAATATTGATATACAGTTCTCCCCCAAAAGAAAAAGGGGCAGACACAAAATTCCTTGGTAAGCATTGTATTTTGCTTGTAATGATCTGTGGAATGAAGTACTACAGACTATTTTGTATTATTGGAGAGGGATAACAGTTGCAGAAGACAGATATGAGGTTTTCGACTCCATCTCTCTACCCAACTGTGAAAGCACTCTTCAGTATTTTTAAATCATTTATTGTCCAGTCTTGTTTTAAATGTCTCAAACTTTGTAATTTTCAAGACTTGCCATGCAAGAATATTCCATATTCCAATACTAAACATTACTAAGATTTCATTCACTCCCACTTTCTCTTCAGACATACAGCTTAAATCTTTCCTTTTTAAAAATTTCAACAGTAATTATTCATCCTTTGCCTTTTGTACTGATTACAGACTTATGTTTTTTCCCTGTTTCAGCTAGCACAGAAGAATTTCTATGACAATATTTTTCATTTAGGTGTGTGAGTCAATTTGTATTTTTTAATAAATTTTTGATCCCATCTGCTTTAAACATTCTTACATTATCACCTTCCTCCTCATTGTTGTTGATGTACAGTATTTCTTTTCCTACCACATTTTAATCTTTTCTATTCCCTGATCATTTTTGACATTTTTTCTGGACTGTCACAGTAATTCATCATTACCCTACTGGCAAAAAGATGCCAAAAGACACAATCAACACTGTGAGCCAAAAATATGGGGAAGATTACAAACTTTTGTAAATAACGCAGCCAAATGAACAATGCATATTACCATTAACATATTAAAATATAACACTATACCAGTGTTTACACATTCCCACATTATTAAAAGAGCCTGGAACCTTCATTAACCATAAACTTCTTCATTTTTTCTTTTCTTTTTTTTTTTTTTTTCCCTCTCTGATATGCAAAAAAATTGTATTTTGATAGCACAAGTTAAAAGCCACAGGGTTGCTTTTTGAATAGATTACATTTTTTCAGTTGCGATGAGAATGTTTTCCTTGTGACATTATGTCCTGTTTCAGTGTATTCTTCATATTAGACATTGTTGTCATTATTGCACTATAGTCAGATATCTGCCCTGTAGAAAGAGTAGTAAGAAATTTTTTTCATGATGGCTTACTATATGATATAATAAAATGTACTGGCAGTGCAGGAGGTTATTCATTTCAATGGTTTTCAAACAAAAAGGAAGAAAGAAATCACAAAATAGGGAATCACTCCTTAGATGAAAGGCATAGATTGTCAGTTGCAGATGTGTAACCTTTGCCAGAAACTACAGAAAATCTGAAAGATCTTGTAGAAGCTTCTCCATTTATTAATCAACATCCATTAACATCCTAAAGCTCAGTCTCTCAAAAGACAGGTCTATGGCCCATATGAGCACAAAAAAAAAAAAAAAAAAAAAAAAAAAAAAAAAAAAAAAAAGGCAGCACTTCAGGGGATTCTTCTACATTTCTATTTTCACATAGTTATCCGTCACTGTGGTGTCTTAGGACCCCAGCTGTTAGCAGAGCTCCATTGTGATAGGCACTTTATACATGCATGTAACAATAAGAGGCAGTCCTAGTCCTATAGAAAACTCACAATGAAGACGTGTTGCAATGCCACCTTCTAGAAGTACTACACCAACAGTGGGTAACATGAGCTGTAATTTTCTTTCAGTTCTTCCAAAAGATTAGAACATGGAAATAAAATTGTTTATCCTAGTGTTTAAGATTAGTGAAACCTCTGTAAAAATCCAATATCATCTCATTTGGTTTGACTTCCCATTGCTTAAAAGAATAGAAGGTTTTAGTATAAACAGGTAATACTTTCCCAATACAGGGAAAAAACTTATCAAATCTACTGAATATTTTCTTTAAATACTTGCAAGTCTGAAAGGTTAAGTGACAAGGTTAAGTGTCTAGTTTTACATTCTCTTTGTTCCTAGTGTGCTCTGAGGTTTTCCTTAATGATAGGATTAAATATGGTTTCCAGCTACAAACAGTTGCTTGTCGTTCCCTGTAGGTTAGCCTCTATATTTTGTGCTTATCACAAACAAAGAGGAAATAACTTTCTCAGTCTTTGTAAGTCTCTTAAAATGCACACACTTTGGGGAAATCATATTTTCTTGAAGGAAATGAGGCATGACCAATCACACAAAACGTGAGAAAATCCCTTGATAGGTGACCTTTGCCACGTGTAAAAGAAGCTGTTCAGTGGCTGAGGTTTCATGGATTTCATGCATGAAAATCAGATTTTCTGGCCACCAGTGCTGTTCAGTAAATAAATAATCCATCATTGTGTCAAACAGTAGAAACACGAAGATACTGGCATTGCGAACTGAATAGAGGTTTTTAGTTGGCAACTTATGCAAACGCTACGTTTTGTCTGCAGGAGCTGTGCATGTCTTTTTTGTGGTGTTTAGTTTTCATTACTTGAACTTAGGTTATTCATGTTTAGGATAAGTGTGAATGAAGTCTGTGGTAGGGACTATATCACCAATTTGACTGTATATACCCAGATGCACATATATAAAAAAGAATAACAAATAATACTCTCATACAATACGCTCTGGGAATGCTTTTTGGAGCCTTTCACAAGGGAAGAAATCCTTCTGCACTATACTGCTTTAGAAGAATGCTAGATAGTTTTCTAAGGTATATTAGAGGCACAAGAACCACATATTTAACACAAACTCATATAGCTATGTTTTACCTCAGTGTGTGATGTAAATTTGCATGAACTGATAAATTATTATTTTCTCATCTATATTTCATAATCTCTGATCAAAACTTTTATTTATTAATCAAACATTTTTCTCACTTATATGTAGAAGATACTCTTCCATATTGTCTCTAGCCAAAGTTTGCACTTTTTTCTTTTTTTCTTTTTTATCTTTTTTTTTTTTTTTTTTTTTTTGACAAAGGAATGAGAAACTGGGTATTTAGCATAAAATGACTGCACAAAAGGATTTTAAAAGTCATTGCACAGTTGTCTCTTTCTTTTCCTTAAACAGGAAATTCTCTACATTAGCTTTAATTTTGTTTACCTAAAAAGTATTTAATCAGTGGACATATTTAGTCTCATATATAGAATTCTAATTCTTTAGTTTATTGTACACAGTTTTAATTGCCACTGTGCTAAAACCAAGAAGTATTAATTATAATAAGGCAAAATTCTTAGCTCCTTAGAACTCATCACTGTAATAAACAGCTCGCTTTTTCCAGTTCACCTGGTTTCTTTGGACAAAGAGTTGTCATATGACTTCTTCAGCCCACCACGTAACTGACACTTACTGTTTGGTCTTCAGCTCCTCACCATTCCCACTGCTGATATTAAATAAATAAATAAAAAATAAACAAACTTATTTATTCTCCTCATTACATGACAAATATCTTTGCTGCTTGTGTCCTTTTGGTCTTGGGAACAGGACTTATTTATCCAGTTTACAGGCTTATTTATCCAGTTTACAGCTCCTTTCTACCTATCAAATACAACTGCAAATAGGTTACTGCAGTCACTCACTCATTTTAATATGCTGCAGCACGGACTCAGTATGCTTTATCAAAAATATCAGGTGTGATCTACTGTTCCTTTAAAATGCATTAATAATACAAAACCATGTAACTAGATGTAAAAATAAGGTAAAATAATATTGTTGGGTATTTTTGTTGTTGTGTTTTTCTTAGAGTAAATTAAATTTTTTTTTCAGAGTTACAAAATTTCCTGTATCTTATTTAAAATCCACACTACTTTAGCACGTGAATATGAAAAGCCTCTCCTTAGTACCCATCAGACTGGTTAGAAATTCACTGTTGGCTCCATCTATGGATCAAGTTAACAAATTATTCTGACAGAAGAAATGTTGGCTAATTTGCTTTCATAATCTTACATATCAAACTTTTAAAAAGTCCTAACTGTTCAAATATTTGGTGTTGCTGGTTTTCTTTTTTATTACTTGTAACAAGAGGTTGCATCAGGACAACTATTAGAATCAATTTGTGCATTTGTGCATGTACACACACACACACACAAACGCACAGTGTTTTACTGTGATTCATCCATGCTGGTGTGAAGATCAAGACAAAAGTGCTTTCTGATACAGTTGGTATAAGACAACTGTGTGTTTATGCATATATATATAAAAATTTTGTTGTTCTGGTTTATTTTAACTTGGTGATCAGATCACGACTACGTGTTACCTCATTCATGTTTTTAGAAAAAAATAAACAGAAGTCTTAGATAGAAATCATCTTCATGAAAAAATCCACATCTGTTTGTAGGAAAAACATGCAGAAAAACCCAAAGACATTTAGCACAAGTCATATGATGCTGATCTTGTGGAAAAGCCTTGAGTCTTGCACTCAACAGCTTCCTTCCTTCCCTGAAAAGGAAATTCTAGGTGGTCTGTGCTGGTCACACTTCCTAAATCAAGGCTTTCCACATACCCAAGGCTTTAAGTTTGGTGACAAACAACAGATTGTCCACAAGTTCTTCTACAGTAATCTATGTTTGCAGAGAGGACAATAATGTAGACCAAGCATCCCCTTAATGTGGCCTCTCCCTCTGCCCATATTGGATGTGTACTTTCTTCCAGTTCTGTCCTGTGACAGTTCTGGGAGACTTCTACAAATGCAGAAGTGAGTGGCTGAGATGACTCAGCATTCCCTAGGCATTTCTTCAGTTTTAAAGGAAACATCTGATATGGTTTTTCTTTCCTTTATAATAAAATTCTGAATGGTATTTCATTACTATTAGATGGCTTGTTGAGGAAGCTGCTTGATTTTTATTGTGACTGAAAGTAGCAGTGGGTGTACGTTCTTTGAATGTAAACAGTGTTACTTCAATAATGGGAATAAAGAATGCAAGCAAGTAAAACGAAGGAAACAGTAGAAACCAGCTCTTGCTCAAAGGCAAGAATTCAAAGGCGTCACTACCATAGTGTCAAGCTAATGTAATATAATAAGGCAACCCTTGAAAATTACTTTTCTGATATTTTCATCTATCAGTGAGATTTCCAAGACTTTCTCCATTCAAATGTGGGGTTCACTCTGGTTTATTTATCAAGAAGCAGAATGAAATTTTAGCCTATTCTAAGTTACAGAAGAGAAAAAAAATGGTGAATTTCCCCAAAGCAGCCATAATTTCCCAAAATTTTGGTGTATGTGAATACAGTTTTATACTTATCAAATTAATTTTTGTGGCATAAAAATACTTGAGTGATTATATGAGTGTAAATGGGGTGTAGGATTCATTTGACCTAAGTTTAGATGTCTAAAAGTCTGGTTAAGCCTATGCCGGACATGTTAGACCATCTTTATAAACAGTGGAGAAAACCAGACTTTCAGGAAAAATGCATCTCTATGCATCTAGACAGCTATTTTAGGATGAGTATAATTGCCTCCTGAATATGCCACTTCTTTTGATTGGAAAGAGAACCCAAGTTGACCAGTTTAGAGTCAGATGGTTAATTTTAAATGTATAGATTAGTCCGAGATGAATCCCACCAGAATTTTAAAGGTCTAACTCAGCCCATCCAAACTAAATCGTGTATTGCATCTGTGCAGTAATTTTCTTTTTCCTCATGTAGTATAGTGAATGATAGAAAATAATTTGGGATTTTCTCTTCATGCATGGGTAGCTCATTTAGCTATGCATTCAGAAACACTAGACAAGGTTTTATCATCAAAAGTTACTCCTTTATTGCCAGCAGGTATCTTAAGATGTAAAAAGAATGAACTAAGTCATCGGATGTAGCCCAGATTTTGTTTCTGGTTTTGTAGTGCTATTGGAGCAACACTCACAATCAAAAGATCCTGTATTTGCCAAAAATTGATGGAGAATATACTGTTGTATGATCAGAAAACACATGTGTATATGCAACTGAGTTGACATTGTAATCTGAGCCTTAGTTTTATCTTCCTGATTAAAGATGCCTGCCTTCAGAGTACAGTCATCCTGCACTGCCTTTATAACCCAGGGAAATAGATACCTCCCAAAAGAAGTAAATAATTTATTTCTTAGGTGGGCTGACCCTTTCTTTGGAGACGTCTTTCTCACTAGCAGCCATGAAAAAAGAACTAGAACAATTAAACTCTTAATTTAGGCAGTTTAAAAAAGATGCTGAAGTTGAGTGAAATGAATCCAGGTTCCAGTCCACAGCTGGGCTTTAGCCAAAGCTGAGGGTGAAGGGAAACCAGCTGTTTACATCCCCTTTAAAGCCCCTTCTTTACCTAGCAGCGTCAGCAAAGTTCCTATTACCACTTCACCGGCAACACAGTGGCATCTACTTCATCCCAACACTTGCATATACATATACCTCATATACAGCGGGCCTGTGCCTTGCTCTGTAAGTACTCAGGAACTCAATGTGAGTTGGTGATGCCTGTATCTCTGCCACTCCTTTTCATTCCGTCCAAAGGACTGGAAGCTTTTGGAAAGGCAGAATCAGTCTTGGGCATCCTTTATCTCCCGCCAGGTCTTTCACTCAGCAGCCGTGAAGAAGGTCGCGATAGATGGGCCAGTGGAGATGGGCGTTGAGAGGCTGCTGCTGACAGAAGCACAGCTAGCTCTGAGACTGCTAGCTCTTCCCTTCCCTTTCCTTCATCTCCAGATCAGGGTGGTTAAATAGCATCCCCCCGTTCCTAGAAGAGAGATTCAATCCGTTCTCCTTATTTCCTTCCTCTGTTGGTCTATTAAAGACAGCCAACTGTTGTTGTCAATTGCTTGCGTTTATTTTGTTTAGCAAAAAAATTCTTAATCTGATGTTAAAAAGTTAATGTACATTTTTTTCTGTCACTCATTTTTCTTTGGAAACAAAACCAAACAGCAGCTTTTCATTTGGTTTCATTTCTTACAGAATATTTTTATTTTGGTTGTTTAAAATTAAAAAAAAAAAAATTCCTTTTTTGTGCCAAATGACCATGAGGAAAAAAATATGAAAGGTGACTAAAAAGGAAAGGAATTGAACTGTTTACTTTTACTGCATGTATTTTAAAGAATTAATTTAGATTTTCTTGTCAAACTTCCTCCTTTCTCCTTCTTGCACCAAAAAAATTCCCTGTTCTTATAGCAGTACAAGTATAAAACTCACAAATGTCAGTCGCTGAATGGATAAAGAAAAGATAACTTCTCCTCTTGTAAGTGTTGAGTAACCATCCTTCATAGGGAACAGTTTATAAGTTGTGTTTCTTCATTTTTGATAGTTTCAACTTCGAATCCAGCAATGACTATAGTACCAATTTTGGGTTTCACAGCTAAGCTTTTCAAAATTCCAATTTTAAATTAAAAAAGCATACAGTTCCTCACAGTAATGGTAGGATATAGTTTACTCAAATGGTACATCTATTTTGGTGATTTCTGGTCAAATGACACACACAAATAAACTAGTGGTTTCAGCTTGATAGGAAGACATAAAACAGGACTTTTGGTACAAAATATTGCAAGATATCTTACCCTTATCAGTTATAACCTGAAACTGATGCACAGAGCAGAAATAAAGCACTGATGAGGTTTTAATGTCATTTTCAATGAAGATTATGAATATCAAGATTCAAATTTAGATTATGCTTTGTGCAGAAATCAATTTTGGTTATCTTTGTAATAGATAAAGCAGTCAGTAAAACTAAACTACTGGAGAAAAGAATAATTTTGCTAAGCAATTCTGCAAGACAAAAGAATCTTCTTTTTACATATTTTTTGTGGATCCAGTTTTGGACCAATGAAGGTTTGATTGAAGCACTTTGTAACATTAATCCAAGACGATAAGGAAAGAGAGAAAGAAAGAAAGGGTTAATATAGATATTCTTATATTTCTTTGAAGCCTAGCAGTATTGCTGGAATATTGCCAAGACATGGCATTTTGTGAACATTTCTATTGCAACTGAAATATAATCCAAGTATATAAACATTTCCCTCCCAGGAATGTTAGGAGATGAACAATTAGTCACATAACTGTAGTTAGATCCCTTGGAGCAATTGAGAGAGCAAACACTGCCATACTACACTAATAAAGCCCTCATTTAAAGGAGAACTTCAGAAATTTCCTGTAGTTTTACTTCATGGGAATGGTAAGAAAGTCTTTGATGAAGTCTGTTTGGGCAGGAAATCCCCTTTGTAAATGGATAGGTAAAAGAGTCAGAGAAACTCTAAAGAGTTTTAGAGGGTCTAGATTCAAAACTCAGTTCAATCATGTAGCCTCAATGAGTCTGGAAGAATCCTGAAAGCAGGTCTGCCCTTCTTCATTCCTTCTTTTTAGGTGTAGGAAGATATGTCAATCTTGCATTTCCCCTCATGTACACTTATATCAGTATTCAGTCATAATTTTAACTTCTCTAATTCCTCTCGTCAGGCAGCTGAGAAGGCAGACTCTGTGTCCCCACAAACCCAAAGAATTAATTTGAAATCTTAATCAACAGCTGAATCCATAGGGTTCAGGAAAAAAGGAATGCCTTCTAGTAAATGCAGACGTATTGCTTTGAAGAGTCCTTGTCACTCATATTGGAAATCAGAAACTAAATCCTGCTTACTTCTGTCAGCCTGCAGCAGTAGAGCACTGAACTGTCTCTATTTCAATAGTCAGATGTGGAAGTAGCAAATCTGGAGCAGTTCTTTGTTCTCCTTCTGCCCTTCTGAGTGAAGCAGGGAGATAAAATTGTTAATTTTATACCTGGCCTACACAATCTGATAAGTTTTCAGAACTTGATTGAGCTTATTTCTTCTATTTCAGACAGTGCACAGGATGTAGATTAAGTCCTTAGAATTTGTTGAGGGAAATGGAAGCATCGCCCTTGACTCTGAGAGGTGGTTGAACTTGTTTGGTTTGTTCGTTCATAACTTATACTACAAGTATACTGCAGTAGGTACACACATTAAAGTAATATATTTCTACAGTAATAATATATTTCTAAAATATATTACAGACTAGTCTATGTCTTTCTGAAAGGCAAAAAGGGTGGAAAGCAGGCAATGAGTGCGTTATCTTATTGCTGGAGCATGGGGCTGATTGTTTGCAAGTGAGGGGGAGAATGTTCCTTCTCCGAGAACAACTGAGTATGGGATGGGGTAATAAGAAGGGAGCATGCAGCATAAGCATGGCCTGGGAGTCTAATGTTGAAAGGAACAGGGGCCTATTGCAGTAATACTGAAGTAAGGTTTCAGAGATGGTGGAAAAGTCATCCATGTTTTGTTCAAAGCATACAGTTGCCTAAAGTTACTGGACTGCCAAGAAAAACAAGAGGAAAGGCCTTCCATTTGCTACTGGAAACAAGCAGTGGCCATGTCTGTGGGGCAGGATGGGATCCACCAAGGGTGCTGAGGAGCTGGGGGAAGGGCCCCCCCA
>NW_009222534.1:39329-47082 GCF_000690835.1 Fulmarus glacialis
TAGGAAGGCTCTGCAGAGGGACCTGGACAGGCTGGATTGATGGGCTGAGGCCAACTGTATGAGATTCAACAAAGCCAAGTGCCAGGTCCTGCATTTGGGTGACAACAACCCCATGCAATGCTACAAGCTTGGGGAAGAGTGGTTGGAAAGCTGCCTGGTGGAAAAGGACCTGGGGGAGACCTTATCGTGCTCTACAACTACCTGAAAGGAAGTTGTAGCAAGGTGGGTGTCGGTCTCTTTTGCAAAGTTACAAGCGCTAGGACAAGAGGAAATGGCCTCAAGTTGAGGGGAGGTTTAGATTGGATATTAGGAAAAATTTCTTTCCTGAAAGAGTGGTCAAGCCTTGGAACAGGCTGCCTAGGGAAGTGGTTGAGTCACCATCCCTACAGGTATTTAAAAGATGTATGGATATGGTGCTTAGGGACATGGTTTAGTGGTGGACTTGGCAGTGCTACGTTAATGGTTGGACTTGATGATCTTAGAGGTCTTTTCCAACCTAAATGATTCTATGATTCTATGATATGGAGTTACTTTGAATTGTTATTTTATTTTGTAAGCTGTCTTAGCCAGGGAAAATGCACTTTCCCTGTTCAAATTGTGGAAATTTCTGGCTTTTTGAGAACGAAGATTTTCAATGTACTTTGGTTGACTTATTTTAAAGAAAACATGTATAGTTCCAGTTTAAGACTTCAGCCAGCTCAGGATTCACCATAAACCCTAAGACTCAAATGATATTAGGGCACAGAAGAAAATAACTGAAATTAGTAAATATAAAACATAGGTAAGGACAACATTTTTATGCATAACTTCATAAATACAACATTTCATATCAAAATGCTTTCTGAGATCATCATAGATGTCCAAAACCAAAATTTCCATTTCTGAAGGGGTAATACATAGGTCTTAGTGCTGACCTACAAAAATGTATGATAATTGATTTTCAAGCCAACACCTGTTTCAGTACAGTAAAACTCTGTATGCCCACAGATCAGATCATACCCTTTCATTCTTGGACCGATGTAACTTTGAAGGAAAATTACTCTATTATGGGGGAAAAAACTTCCTTGTGGTAGAGTAACTGCAAGATGTTTTTAAAATACGAAGGAAGTTGTAATGTTACATCAAGATGTGATGACAGGTGATGATATTCTATTTATGTTGTTCTGTATGCTGCTCTTGTATTTTGGATATTACACATAAGTACATGAAGTTATGCACATAATAGAAGTAGAACTGGTATTTGTGTAAGTAGAGTTTTCAGCTGTTCTCATTGCAAAAGTTGTTTAAAATTTAAGTGACACAAGTACCAACACATTCTTTCATGACAGCCATCAAGTCACAAGACAGTGTCTTTAAAAAGTGGTGACTCAAGTCCAACAATTTCTCATAGCAGATAAGAAAACAGTCACTTCTTAATGTAGGTGGGATTCCAAGTGAAGAGGCTGGGTTTTTTGTTTGCTTTTTATTTTCCGAAACTCTTGTACGATTTCATAATGCACCAAACAAAAGAAACAATTCCACAACCAAAAATAGTTACAATACACATAGCTCCAGTACGCCTGAGATTTAGGGACAGTGGATGATAAGCAGGAAGAAAACACTTTGAAATTAATCCGGTGTCACGTCATTGAAAACTCCAACTGCAAAGATTAACTTCTGATTTTTTACTTTTTCAGTCTGCAATGATTTACAAAGCTTCAGATGCCCACAAATCTACTAAGCCAGGCCATTTAAAGAATCTAAATAAGCTTGCATGGTTTTAAGCTTTCTGACTTTGAATATTAGCTTTGAAGTCATGCCAAAATCTGACTGCAGCAGAGCTGCTTTAGAACTGAATTCCTGACACTGGAATTAGTGTTGGGTGTGTGGCATGCCTAATGATAATCTTGACCACGCTTGCTGTAGACGGCCATCACACATGGTGCCTCTGAGTCAATAATTCTCCTAAGATAAGATGTGGAGCATCTTGGCTTTTTTCATTTTTACAGACTGGTGTTTTGGACACTGTCCATTCTGCAAAGCCAGCTTGCCTAATGACACATGGCATTTTTCCACAGGACAGAAAGATTGCTTGCACATTCCTTTAGTTAGTTCCTGATGAAAATGTATAGCAGGAACTTAAGAAAAACATTGTAAGTTAAAAAGCCTCACATATAAGCTACAACCACAATTAATTGTATTCTCAAGCTTCTTACATTTCTAAATTTGTTATAGCATCAGTGTTTTATTTACAGAAAAGCTTAATATTTATATCAATACAAACATGGCCACTGTGTAAAAGAAGTAAATTAGCATGCTACTTCATCTATGTAACAGCACACACGTACCATGTCATACTTTTTTTGTTCCCTGTGCTGCAGTGAAGAGTGTATGCTTCTGTTACTGAAGGTTTTTGAAGTAACATAATGTGTCAGAAATAAAGAGAAAATCATACACAAGCAGAGTTTTTTTCTAAAACACATGCACATATGTCACTGTCTTCCTAACAAAAGACTCCTATCCTGTGCTCAGAAAGGTAAACAGCATCATTTTCATTGGATTTAGTGGAGCAGAATCAAGCTCTATGTTCCCAGAAAAGAAATATGTCTTTCACTCAAACATTAGTCACTATGAAAGAACAGATAATTCATTTGAAATATTGAACTCTTAAAATGCATTCTTCTTCCTGGCTAGATAATTTCATTTAACTTTTATGACATGATTAGTCATCCTATCGTGATGCAGCACAATGTAACTGAGCACATCAGGCATTTCAGATAAGAGTTGCCTTGCAGATACAGATGTTGGCAATGGTTTCAAAGCACATTTTGTCTTGAACATAGGAGTAGATTACACAAATAAGGCCAATATCAAAAAGTTGTATGTGTATTCTATACATTCTGGACCCTATATATGATTTTTCCTGCATCTCAAATGATATTCCAGTCCTACCTTTAGAAAAAATAGAGAGGGGAAAAAACCCCACAATGTAAGCTTTAAACCTGCCACCAAAATGCATGTTTTGAAGACCTTTGGCAAATATATTTCTCAGTTTCTATAATTCTCCGAAAATTGTGTGTTGGACTTTATTTCCCACTGGTTTATACCTTGCGAAGTTATTTCTGCTTTTACAAAGAATGAAAAACATGGCACATAAAATAAAAGAATTTTGTAAAAAAAGAGTAATTATCTAGAACTCTATATTTTAACCACAAAAAGCCCTACCAAAAATAGCAAAACAAAATATAAATGTCTATTTAAGGTGAGAAAGCTAAACATAAATAAGTAAGAAATTGCTTTATGCTCAGAAGCCAATTCTGTTAAATTCTGTTCCTTTCACATTAACTAAACAACCACTGGCTAAATTTTATTCTGATATTCTGAAGTTAGCCCACAAGTGCTGTGTTACTACTTCTTGGAATATTTGATGTGTGAAAAATATGGTGAGAATTCTTAAGATTCTCCTTGAACAATAGTTGTCACATTTTTGTATCATCTATTGAATGTTTGTAAAATGATTTTTTTTTTTTATAGCTGTCACCTCTAAAATATTTTATTTTTATTTTTTTTAATGGTCTAAAATTTGCTGGTACAAGATGTTTCATGATTTACTTAAAACATTTAAATTTTTATTACTCATACTTTCATGGATTGATTATGATAGAGGATATACACACACTAGAAGTTTTATGTTTAGCTCAGAAAAGCAAAACAAAACCAAACCAGAAAATATAGGAAACTAAATATTTTTATGTATAATACTCAACATCTCAAATCTATCCTCCATTTTGCTAAAGCAATTCCATTTGTGTCATGGGTTACATCAGCATTTTTGTGTGAGTGCATGTTTCCAAGTGTAAAATAGTCTGCAGTCTATAACAAAAACATGTTTTCAATAATTTCCTGAAAAGAACACAGCAGACAGAAATATAATGGTTGTGAAATGCATATATATTGTCTATTTGTAAATTTTGCCAATATTTAAAGTTTTAAATTAAAATACAGTCAGCTATACCATTTGTTCTGGTTTTAGTTCATTTCATAGTCTTCATGGTGCATTGCAGCAAAATGTTTAAGTAAGTGTCTTAATTAAGAATTTTGTTTTCAGTAGTCCACTTAAGGAAGAAAGGAAGTAGAATTATATTTACTAAAAATATTTTTTTTCTATGATTATAAATCTTACCCTTCATGTTTATATTGTAACAGACATTCTAAGGATTATTTTGGTTTAGAGTTAATTTGTTTTGTATTCTTCCTTTGCATGACTTTCTACCTGCATGAATAAATTAGTATTTTCAAACAAGACATTGGTTAATGGAGTCATAGTAGAGTTGAAGCTACCATGGTGGCCATAGGGTACAGGCAGGACAAATTATGAAGGGAGAGAGACTGTCTCTTAGGCTATGTTAAAAATATGTTTTGAATTCATATGTCACTGATGGATTCATGGGAAGTAAATATAATTCTAGAAAGACATTAATTGTATGTAACCGAGTGGGTAAGTAGCCGCTTCTTAAGCAAATGAAGCCTTCCTCTTCACTCTCATTCAGCTATAAATAGTTTTTCTTTAAACTATTAGATCAGGTTACAGAGAGAGGTTTTAACTTTAGAAAAAATATATTTATTTAAAGAAAAACATTCTCACAGATTTTTGCTAATATAGAATTTAAAAATAAAGAGGATCTTCTGTCTTTTATTGCTAATTCTGTGGAAGTGTAACACTATCAGTCTCAAAACAATTACTTGTGGATGAAAATCCCGGCTCTGCTGAAGTCGTAACTCCCACTGACTTCACTGAAATCAAGATATTACCACTGATTTATATCAGTGCGAGATGAAACTCAGGGTTCAAAATATTGTCTGAAATTTGATAAACCAAAACTGAACAGCTTCACTCAGGCCTAGCTACAAACAGATCTGTTCATTCTGTTGAGTCTTACATGGAAATGCCAAATGTCAGCCGCTTCGTACGCTGCCATTTAGAGAGTCTGGCATACCCTGTTTCAAAAATTGGCCTTCAGAGGGGAACAAGTGCATTGAGAATGCAGCCAGCTTCTTTCTTCGTGAGAGTAATATAATGAATTAACATCATCTTCCTACATGCAACCTAAACAAAAGGACAGTTAAATTAGAAGTTACCACAGATAAGAAATCTGCATCCAGTACCTCTGCTTGTGTGAACCGACTCTGCAGAGCTCACCCTCTTCCTCTGGTTGGGGATTTACCACCATGAAATAGGTGGAGAAATAACTTTTTTAGTGACTGCAGAAAAAGAGAAATGTTCCATTTGACCTCAAATTTTCTTGACATGAAAAGGCACGTTTTTCCATCAGAACACACACATTTTTCAGTAAAATGTGGAACTTCTGAAATTTTTACTAAAAATTATTGTATATGTTAAATTGTGAGTATATACAATGTGTATATATATGCATGCATATATATACACACTGCCAAATGCAAGGAGAGTTTACTAAGAAAGCCAATATCTAAGGAGAAGATATTTCTTAAGACTTGTTTTGTTTATTTTGTAGAATCCTGGGTCAGATTATTTTTCCTCCATACATTGTTTCAACTTCTGCTTATACCATAGCATTTGTGTTCCTTCCATTCTAATTGTGTAGAGGGCATGTTTTCAGCACTCTAGCTTTAAAGCTTGAAATACTTGGACTTCCTGGGGCCACAATTTTGCATTTTAGGAAAAAAAACCCACCCAAACTCAAACAAAAAAAATGATGCAATTTATTCGTCTGAGATTATTATTTGGGGTATAGGAAATCTCTTTACTTTATGTTCACAGTAGGATGGTGCCCTGCTTTCTATACACTGCAGCAATATGAATAAAACTCAATGATTTATCTGAGAAAAGAACTTTAGGCATTTTTGAAAGTGAGTAAGTAAATGTACAGTATATGTATGTGCAAATAAAGCCTCTTTATGTTGTCTGAGGGGCTTGTATTTTGTTTCAGTGATCTATAGTCTAGTATTATTTGGAATGAAAATTATTGTACAAATGCTAAATATTTACTTGGTCAATAGTTAAGGCACTATGCCAGAAAGAAGCCATGTATCTCTATAAAAGCATGGATCTCAAAAACAAAGTAAACACTCAAAAACAAAGTAAACACTCACAAAAAGTCCTCCAAATTACTTTTATGATTTTGGGCCTGATTTTTTTTTTTTTTTTTTTTAAATGGTAACACAGCAATAGGAGCAAAATGGAGAATAAGCCCCACATTTTCTTCCTTTTAAACTTCCAGATAGGTAGAATGAATCTTTTGCCTCTTAATAATTTCCACAGGCTTTGAAATGGCTGAAAGTAAATCAGACACCAAGTACTAACCTTTACCTTCCCAGAGATACAGACCTATGAAAAATTCAGTTTTGTTTGGGACCCAAGAGCCAAGCGTACTAGAAATTACTCCCATCCCTGTATTATTAGTAAAAGCCATGGCTATGCAGACAGACAAAAGATTTCTATCAAAGCCAACAAAAAGTAGCTAATCTGCTTTCAAGTTTTGAACTAAATCCCCCTGAGATCCTGTAGCTCTAGAAAGGGTTGTTGGTTTGGGTTGTTTTTTTTTTTTTTTGATTTTTTTAAGTATGTTTAAAACTAGAAAAAAAACTATATATCATAGACTGCAAAGTGTGGAGCACTTTTCAGTTCTCTTTTAAAGTGCTTGTTTAATTGATTTTTTTGTTGTTGTTGCAAATGGAGATTTCTTTCTTGACAACAGCTGCTGTGTTTTTTGTAGAGTCTGGTAAGCATCAGCGCTCCAAATAAGCCTGAGTCTCAGGAGGAGGAAGCAGGGAATCAGAAAGAGCATTGTGCCTCTTTTGTCACTATTCTGTTAGCAGCCTTGAGTTAATGTATGCCTGCCTCTCAGGCAAAAAAAGCTCAACAACTTGTCCTTGTTTGAAACAATAATACACCACTGGCTCAATTTTGTAAAAATCAGTCTGCTCAGCTGTGGAAACAGACATGTTTTTTTTCTGTTGTGTGATATATGCAATGAGTTATCACCATACGCCCAGTACTTGGATGATGGGATTTTAAATGTCAGGAAATAAATGAAAATATCAACAGTTTGGCAATAGGAATATTTCTGTTTAATGTGGACCTGACTTTCTGAGAGTCTTTTTGTGAGCTTCTCCCTAAAACCTGATCGGTGAAGATTAATTTTAAATTGAAAAATCACAGGAGATTTGAATTTGCCTCTGTGTGGTGCATTCCACTGCAGAAGAACCAGAAAATTGTGAGTGTCCTATTATGGATACAGTAAGAGGGATACTTGAGGCAAGATTAAATCTGTTTCACACTTTAATTTGTGGGAAATTAACGGGAAATATAAATTTTCAGAGTGTTTTTAATTTGTGAGATATTTACTAATATTTAAGAAGATATTTTATAAAATTTTCTTATTGAAATGTTGTCCTGTTTTCCCCGTTTTGTTTGGTTTGACACCCCCCAACATTCACACATACATATGCTCTTACTCATTCACTCTTAACATAAAGAAAGTAAATACTCTGTTTCCCTCTTTCATAATTGAATTGAGCTTATCCCAGTTTCTGCTGAAATCCAATAGCTCCTCATCTGCAGTACCATCTCCTGATGCCCTAACACTTAAGGCAGCATGTCTATGAAAATCAATTTATTTATTTTTTTAAATAAAAATATACATGTACGTAATACCCCTGTTTTCTGTGTGAAATCTGAGAAAAGTTAGAGTAATCATGAGATTTTGTAGGGTTTTATGATGTCACTAGTAGG
>NW_009222534.1:47093-50476 GCF_000690835.1 Fulmarus glacialis
GAAAGGAGTAAAAAAGGAGTAATAAGGACATTTATGAATGAGCGTTTAGCAAGATTTTAGAGAAAATAGAGGGTGGGAGTAGTTTGGGTGAGATATAGCCACGAAGTGAGGTGAATGGCAATGCAAGGCCTTGCATATGTAAAGGAATTCCCCTACAGAAAGATCTTTACTTCTGCTTCTGTTTCTATTACAGTCAATAGGAAAATTTGAAAATATCTGTCACCTTCACTGGAAATAGGAAAAAGCCTATGAACACCTTTCCATCCATGGAATGAAAAAAAATGACATTGCTAAGGCTTCATTCACCTTACAAGTTATTTATTTGCCTCAGTGTTTTTTGTGGGAATTACAGTATAGCATCCTCGCTCTGCGTGTATGTGCACATGTACATATATATTTGTGAATAAATGCATTCAAATATACACATACCAGACAGCAGCACAAGCCAACAGTGCTGAAACTGAGTGCAACCCAGAGGTTCCTATGTTGTTTATTCTGAGTCTGAAGCAAATCTATTGTAATATTCCCTTCAGCCATCAGCATTCTTACTCCATTGTAATACAGAGCAGTGAAGGTCAGTGTTGATAGATTCTTAGTGTGTTTTGAGAAAGATTAATGCTTAGCAATGAACTCCATATGAAAGATTTCCTTTCAAACAACATCTTAGGTTCACTGATTCAGCGTAAAACATGAGCTTGTATCATAAAGGTCACAGTTAACACTGTACTTGGCTGCCAGGTCCCTGGTTTAATATAAGCTGAATTAGATCCCATTTTTTTCCCCTTTACAGAAATTTAAGAGTAGCCACCACTGAAGCAAGAAGTTTTTTCGCCTGTTACTTAGACACTGACAAGGATTAGACTCCTGGAAGGGTCCTTCACATCAGGCACCCAACTGATAAGGAATTGCTTTTTTTTATCTGTCAAACATGTTAAAAAGTGTGACGTGGCTGGAGTTCAACAAGGACTAAGTGTTTGGCTTCAAGGTAATGGGGGGCACCTCTCTCTATCTGGAGTAAAGAGGCCCGAGCCCCCTCCTGGGGTTAGGCTTTACAGGCAGTTCAGTTCAAATTGTAGAAGAAGGAGGGGCTCTTCTCAAACAAAGCTTTCTCGTTCAAGATCTTTCTTCTATTCTGCAAAGGACTAAGTCCAAATCCCTCTGCTGACAGGCTGGGGTTGAGTCCCAGTGTGAGTTTCTTCTTGCCTAATTAGATATTTGAAAGTGAGACATTCAAATCTGAACTAATCTATCTAGCTTCCCTTTGTAGTTAGTGGTAAGAGGATGGGGGCTTCTGCTGATTATCCCGGACAGCTATTCCAGCAGGTATCTCTGGATGTGTCTATTTCTCTATGGATTATAAAGTCAGCCTAGGGTGACTACTTCAGTCTTATAAATGAAGCTTTTAGTTGCCCGAGTTAGGACAGATAAATCCCTTTCCAAGTCTCTAACCTTAATGATAAAGTACCCTAATAGAGTGAGTCTTGGTTAAAGCTGTTTCACTTTGAATAAAAAATGTTGCAATATTCACTTGGGAAAAGAAAAAAAAAAAAAAGGCAAAGGAAAGATTTCCTTACCAGCTGATTAAGTTGTAGAAAGCTGGAGTGTCAGCCCGGTACATGTTCTGATGAATATGCATATCAGGAAGAATAACACAAGCAGGAGACAGTGACAAAGGCTCACTTCACAATATGTAAAAAACCAGCATGCTTAAGGCTGCGGGTGCCCACAAATCAAATCCAGTAAAGAAAGGATGATGTTCTAACCACTAAACTTAGTCATAAAGGGTACTTTTTCTCCTCATTATGCATAGATAGACTAGGCCCTAGAGGTGAGAGTGGTAGCAAAACCCTTAATTTTTTCCAGCCCTGCTGATGTTAACAATTGAGTCAGACATCAGCTGCCACTGCACTGTCAAGAATTTAAATCTTCTGCCAAAGTTCAGGGCAGAAATTAAAGTGTTTATCCTTGAGAGATTTATGCTACTAGGAGATTTAGGAGCTACAGGGATTATGTTGTGCTTTTGAAAATTAGCACTGAAAGGGGAGTTTGTGATAAAACAGATGGACACCAAGAGCTCCAAGGACCACCTAGATTTGTGGTATTTCAGCAAAAGACTCTATTGTACAGGAACTACAACCATAGGTTTAGACCAATGAGGAAGACATGAATAATTTTTTTTCCTTTAGTCTTTCTTGTTCGGTATGCAGAACTCCCCCAAAGGGTGAAAATGCTGTGTCAGTTCTTAACACAAACCTAAAGAATGATTTCTTACAGTCACTGAGCAAACATTTTGTTGTTCTCCAGCTTTTACATTGCAGTCAGTGCTGTGAGGTCTAAGGATCATGTTGCCTAACTGTGGTCCCCAAGCATCAAGGGTCTAGTCACAGCTTTTCAAACAGACATGCTCTGTAGTCAATGGAGAGAGAGGGGTCCTACAGAGAGTGATTCATCTAGCTAGCAAACTACTTCATCTCCAGATAGCTAACTAAGGTGGATAAATCACCCTCTGGGGAGGCTTATCTATTTCCACTAAACCACAGAAGCAGCCTAGATGATGAGCTGAGCTTACATGGCTAGGCCTTCCAGTGGCTTATGGGTAGATGAGATGAAACCCACTCAGCCTGTCCAGCATCCATGCAGTCTCTCTGCAAAGACAGGTCTTCACATTGACTCTGTTTTTTGTTGATGTTGTTTGGGAGGATGTTTTATTTGTTTCTGGGAGGAATATGGGGAATGGGATTACAGCAGTTTGGGTTTTTTTCTTAGAAAATGTAAGTAAAGAACTGTTTTGAAAAGTTTTTGTCCCTTCATTTGATATGTTTTATGCACAAAAACAATCTTGATTTACTGGCAGTAGATAAATGCTCAGCTGTATCTTCTAATATTAGATATGGTAACCTTCTCATCTTTCACAGTGTATTTCCTCTGCTTCATCGAGGCTACATCTAGACTACAGAGTGCTTGACTGCTTCCACATTTCTATAAGGTTGAAAAGTAGATAATCTACTGAGACAATCACCTTCCTGGAGAAACCATAAAAAATGCAAGAGGCAGATACTATGCTAACAAATTCATAATAAAAATGGATTAATGTCAAAACACAGACTTTGAGTGTGTATGTCCACAATAATGAGATCTGAAAAAAAATGAAATTATGAATTGGTCTAAAAGGCTTTTCCACTTACTGTTGCAGAAAACATAAATTATACACTTTGTAACCATCTGTAATGTCAATATCAACAGCTGCTCCCAATTTACTGTATAGTGCTATGGTACATATTATTTGCTTTGGAAATTACTTGCAGTTTCTAGAACTACATCTTGACTGTTTGATTTTTTTTTTAAAATGCACTCCAAAAATTTACAAAGCTATAGCTAGTTAG
>NW_009222534.1:50493-57926 GCF_000690835.1 Fulmarus glacialis
AGCATTTTTGTAGTAGTGATTTCCTTTTTGCCAACTTCCACCAATGTTTATTTAACATGTTAAGTATATAAGAGTGGTGTTTGAGTATGTGTATGTGTGTAAATTTACATGCTGGCATATGTTGACACAGTTTACTTTCCAGATATTTGTGGAAACTCATTGCTAATCACTTTTATTAGTGTGACTTCACATCATTTAGATATCTTATCCTCTTAGGATAATTTCCTAACTATGGAAAAGAGAGTGCTGTAAAGGATAAAAATACTGAAGAGAGCAGATGTAAAACCTGTTTAGAAGATAATACTTCAGGGAAAGTTGAGGAGGAAGGAAGATATAATTTACATTGCAAAAAAAGTTCCAGTGATTTCAATTGTAAACTTCCTCAAAGTTGAAAGAGACAGAATTTTTAGGTTTCTTTTAGGTATATCAGTCATATTCTCACACAGGGCTTCATGGGGATGGGCCAGGCTAGTACGGAGGTTAGAAGTGTGTTGCCTGGCTGTCATGAGCAAGGAAAACAAGCTTGTACTGAGCAAAAAGTCTAAGACACTTCTTACTGGAATGGTACCTTACTCATATAGTGTGTGATGGATAAAGAAAGATAATCTTGACTTTGAAATTTAGTCATTTTATTCCATCTTTGATCAAGGAGTGTAGCACTAGGCTTTTGTTGTCTGACATAAAAATAACTGATGGACTGGATAAATATTCAGTTGTTTTCCTGGAATGTATCAAGAATGTTCATCAGAAACATATTTCTGTATGGTGTCAGCCTTATACCTTTGTGGCTCTGTGGATCGTAGCTGCTCCAGGCTGTTAAATATCAGACCTTCACATTCTTTCATTTTGCAGTCAGCAAGAAATGTTTTGCAAAAAGATGTTGTAATAGATGAGAGAGCCTCAAAAGGTCTGTTTCACTAAACTTTTAGAAAGTTCACAATTTAAATCACTGGAACCTTTGTGTAGTGTAATAATTTCTTCCTTTCTGTTTTACTTTCAGAAGGTAAGTTCTGGAAATTTGATCATCTATTTTCTTATGCAGTGTTCTCCCCCCACCTCCCTTCTCTCTCTTTTGTCCTCGCTCTCTTTTTTTTTTCCTTTCTTTCCTTCCCAACTTTACTATCAGATTTTATTTTTGGTTTGCCATTTTTCTTACACTCCACACTCAAGTTTTACATTTTATCTGTTGGTAGATTTGAGGCTTGGGCATAGCTACAAAGGACTACTTTTAAGTTATTATCATCTAACTGATACAATCTTTCATAAATTATCTCCCAGAACTTCATAGAAATGAAGTACTTGGTGAGTCAATACTTGAAAACACCATTCTCAAAAGTCTGTGAGGGTGTTATTTGTTTATTTATTTATTTTCTTCCCCAATGGTCAAAACTTCCTGAGTAAAAAAGATCCACTGACTTTCAGCTGTGCTCTGAATTTTATTTGGCAGTTTTGGAAGTGTTTTTTCTTGTCTCCAGGGTTTCCAAGGCAATAAATTTCACAAAGAGTAAATGTATTACAGAAATATTAAACCAAAGCAGAAATAAATGTTAATTGTTGCTTTTAAAATAAAACACAAAAATAACAGCAGCAACTGGTGGGGGGGGAGGGGGAGGGGTTTAATTTTCTCCTGAAGACAACTGCCATTTGCATTTCCTTTTGCCCTTCCCGGAATTTCAGTAATTTAAGCTATCATTAGTTTTCAGGAGAAACGAAGGTGATTCTAACTGCCACTCCCTCTGTTTCATGCATTATCCCCAACAATAAGAAAGAAAGAAAGAAAGAAAGAAAGAAAGAAGCCAAAACAGAATAAAACCTGAAAAAAAAATTTAGTTGGCAATTTTGTAGGTAATTTATATGGTCAAAAACAGTATTTCTTTGTTTTGATAGGATGGAAGGGTATTCTAAAGGTGACAAAAAATAACACAGCCATAAAAATTATTTTCTATACCAGAAATACCAGAAATATTGGCATTCAAATATCACCAGAGGAAAATAAAATAAGGTCAGATGAAATAGGAAGTTCCTTTTTTTTTTTATAGTTATGAATATTAGCATGTTATGCCTCACAATGCACATACATCTGAAAAGTGCAAGTATCTGGGACTAGGCTGAATAGGCTCAGTAGTTCTCACTGTTCTTCCTCTACCCTGGCCTCTCCATGACCTTCAGCAAGCCCTTCACCGCTCCCTATCAGTAAAACAGAGACAATGATATTTAGAGAAGAAATCTGCAGCTACAGCACTTCGGCTGCCGATCTCACCCTAAGAAGGATTCCCAGGCTGCTAGTGATTGTAACAGTGGGAACATATTTCTGGTAATGACACCACTATGGTGAAAAATTAAGCTCATCTCCTGTCCTTAAAGTTCCTGTGCATGTCCCTTTTTCAAGAGGTGTTAACAGCGGAGTCCTAGCTATGTTCTGTCTCTATTGCTCTCCAAAATCCACTTGCAGCTGGATATAGACTTTATTTCCTGTCTAAGACCCCTGCGTGGGGGCAGAGTGTGATACTGAGCTGTCATCACCTTCTTTTCGGGGGAGTGTGGCATCCAGATGGGGTCTTGGCAGTTCCCCTTGGGGGACGTGTGAGTGTGTGTGTGTATGTGTGCACAAGTGTGCATGCACATGTGCAATTTGATTCCTCGCTCCTTTACAGCTTATGCAGTCCCTTCCTTTTCTGTGAAGCGAAAGCAGAGTGGGGAAAAATTGCTGTGGCGATATTTTTTATACAGGTGGAAATGACCCTATGTGAGGCAAGGCAAAGGCTAGATATTAGGAAGTATTTCATGGAGCCAGCCACTGTCCAAGATGGGTATATTATGAGTAGCATACTTCACATAAGTGTTGTGGTTTTGTTTTCAGTACACTGTTTTTTTCAAGCCTTTGTATTGCTACAAGCCTGCTGACTGCAAAACTGCCGCCATTTTGTGTTCTGGCTGGTACCAGAAAGAAGACTTATTCCAGGCTATCTGCAAGAGACTTCACTGTTGTTTTTCTTTGTAGGTTTTACTAAAGCTAACCTAAAGCAAAAATTAAAGAGGCATGTGTATGTGGATGATCTCTATTACTCCATTTACTAAAATGTAAAAATGTTCTAAAGAAACTAAAAACTTTATAAAGGACAACAATGGAAAGTGTTAGCCTTTTAAATGTCTAATTTACTAGCTGCTGCTCCAAGATCTTTTACATCGCACTTTGAAGTACTGTCTCCTACAAATGCTGCAAAGAATCAAAGAAAGAGTAAAACAAATGAGATGATACACATACAGTTTTGAAAATTAATCATGAAGAAAATGCCAATATTCTTGATGACTGAGCTAATTAACAGGGGGTGAAACAAAAGATGACAAGATGGAAAAAGCTGTATCAGAGATTTAGTGTCACAGTACATTGCTTAGCTAAGCAAAACCCTTTGTCAATGGAACAGAAAACAGTAGCAGGCCTTTTTTTAATATTTCTGAAGCACAAGAATGTTCTCAGTAATTAATATCATAGATGCTATTTGCCTCAGTCTTCAAATACTCTTTTCAAAAAGTGAGTTTTTCAGGCTATTGAAAGCATTAAGTACTCTGATACAGCACAAGAGCATGTTAATTTGTAAGAAAAATAAATAAATTGATAGAACTGCTGTAACACTGAGTTGCCACACAGGTTCCACTGCTGCTATACAATGGCTTCATTGAACTGAACTTGAACTAGTAATTTCTAATAGAGAATGCTTATGAGTTCAAAATGAAATATATTAATCTTTAATTTAAATTCTGTGTAATTTATATTTTTGCCAAAAGTAGTTCTTCAGCCTTTTCATTCTGCATCTTAAAAGTTATTCTGGAAAAGCCTCAATCTTTATCCTCCTCTTCAGTTCTCGTTTAGCCACCAGTTACATCCTTAAAATCCATTCTCTGCTGCCTAACTCCATAAGTCCCTGCACACACAGAGGTGCTGAAGCCGGATCCTGCCAGGAGTTAATTAGTTGCTTGAAGCTCTTGTTCAAGTTAAAATTCCTGAGTTTCAAACTCTGCCAGGAGAAAAGCTTTCTTATTACAAGAGCATGATCTTTTAGCTTCAGAGCATGCCCAGAAAAAAAAAAAACAAACTCTGACACATTACATAAAGGGACAAACCTGGATGTATATATTGTGTGAGCGATTACCAGACAATGAGAAGAGTCAAATATAAAATACTCAGGATCAAAAAACTTCTCCTTTAGGGATGGAGTAGGGATGTTCTTGAAGGATGTAGAAAATTAATTTATATCTCTTCTCTGCATTCAACACCACACAGGGGATTTAAGTTTCCTACAGCACTGATGGGTAACCTACCAAGCTACTAACTATTCCCTCTCTCTTCAGATTTTTGTTTATTTTGTGCTTTTGTCTTTTCTCAAAGGAAATGGAGTAAAAGGCATGCCTTGCCTTAATAGGGAACTTTGAACAGGAGCTTAATTCCAGATTAATATTCATAGTTCAAGAACCCAAGAGAAGGAAGTTACATATAATTTCAGAGATGCTTACTCATCCCTGGCTACTTTAACCAGGTAACTCCCAGTCCTTCCTCTGCACATCAATCATAATTAGCTCAAATAGTGCCTTGCTTAGTTAGTTTCTAAAAATTCCTTCCTCAGACATCTAAATCTGATCAGCTAATCTAGAGTTAACTGAAGATTAGACATGAATTATTGCACTCACTAAATATGTTGATGATCTGACTTTTAAATCTCAAAAACCCCAAAACCTTCCACAAGGACTCTCAACTAAACCCAAAAAAAACAGGGAAGAAAGACACCCTGGGGACTTGCTTGAGGAGGATTCACCATGCAATGTGAACACCTCTGGATGTTTTATTTATGCAATGCTCAGGGAAATTCATCCTCACTCCAAATCCTGCAGCCAGGCTAATGAACTTGGAGGCATCAACTATTTGCTTGGCCCTATTTTTAACAGCACTGTAGTTAAAAGTATTTTCCGTCTAGGGGAATCTCCAGTAAATGCACTAGAAGACCTCATTCTTTATTCCTTACAAATATGTAATGGCAGGGCAGGATAACATGCTTCTTTGCTTCTGTTCAGAAAGGAGGAATTCATGTTAGAAGGGTACGTCATACAGTTTGACAGATAAGTACATCACTCTTTAAATAGTCTGTTTTTTCTTTGCTGTAAAAGGTTCAAAGGGGTAGATATCCAGCCCCTACAATAATAACACTGTAGTTGTGAGGCTTCTTGCAAGGCAGGTGGAGTCCTGATTTCATTGTACTGCATGAGTTCAGCGTTCAGTGGGAACAATATTAAATCAATTCTGCTTTTGAAAATCCAACGTATTCAGTACATGCCAAACCAAGATAAATATTTTCAAATATGTTCTATTTGCATTAAGAAAAGATGTTTTAAGATAGGGCAAAGTCAACTTGCTTTTTAAAGAGTTATTCAAACATGTAACAGAAAACAAAAAGAAAACAGAAATTTATAATTCATAAAACACAAACTATACTACAATATCTATAGTGTGAAAAGAATATTTGCATATTTCTTCGGTGCAATGTGCAAGAGAGATTTACTAGGAGATGTAAGAAAATGTACTACATGATACTGAAATTAACTTTTCCCCCTAATGGCTGGGTCTCATAGAAATGTACCAGCTGCTAAAGCTGGCAGACTTTTTAAATTTCATGCTTGCAATTCAGAAATAATTTGGTTTTGGGAATAATTGAGAGTATGACAGTTTGTCTACAAATATGTCACTATCTGTTTACTTCACCGTGTGTCAATTGGATTAGTTCCTTATTCAGCGAGAAGAAGCTGAATCAGCGGCTGCAGATTCCCTGCTGCCTGGTCTGCCTCTGCAGCCCTGGAAAGGATCCCTCCTGCTACCAAGGAAAGCAGGGAGTGGAAACCCAAGTACTATGCCCTTCAATTGGTTACAGAAAAAACAGGTTAGTAATAAGTTAAAGGGGCTTCTATGGAGACAGCCATTAGCTGTATGCATCGTTACCCATTTTCTGCATAATAGTTTGTGTATGTGTCAGAAGAATCTCAATAGTTCACCAATTACCGGAAAACTCTTGGAGTCAAATGTTTGGCTGAATGATAGCTGGATGTTTTTTAAGAAGTCTGCTTTTCCTTCTGCAAACAGCTGATGCCTGCATTAAGCTAAGATCAAATGAAAAACATATTCAGCATATCAGAGATACCCAGAAGCAAAATAACAGTATCAGGAGCTAAGCTTTCTTATGCTTCCTTTGTATACGTCAACTTATATTATCCTGTGCGATGTATCAATCATTGTTCCCAGTGTACTTAATATTAGAATGAAAGAGCACCATTAATATGGAAAGTCACAAGACTTTTGCTTTCATATGCAAAATAAATTGCATGTAATCACACCTCTGACCTGAGCTTTTGAACCTGGAAGCTGTAAAATTTGCCTTTTATACAGTCCTGAGAGTTTTCATAGGGTCTACTACTGTTTTTTTCCTGACAAATGAAAAATATCCCTGTTCAAAGTCTGAAACAGCCGCACTAAAGCTATGATAACTGAATCACTGAAGATATATACAACCCCTTCCTAAAATGTTTGTTCTTATTTCTTTCAGTATGAAGGTGCAGCACGGAAATAGCAAACTCAAAAGATATATTCTTTAATATCCTAGGCGGGATAAATCTTTCTGGGAAAAAAAGTTTCTCTGTCTCTAACTCTCTCTAAGGTATAAATCTTTTTATTTTTCTAGCTTTGACTTCTGTTTTGTCTCTTTTGTATTGGTATCTCCATTTTATTGTGGTTTTGTTTGTTTGTTTTTTAATTTATAGATATTTAATATAACCAAGACCAAAAAAGCAGGGGTTGGGTCAATTAAGCACTAAGCACATCATGCAGACTCTGAGTAGTGCTACCAGCTCCAGGGGGCTAATTATCCTTCCTGAGAAGACAGTTAGTGTTATTAGAGATTTTCACCATCAGAGTGGGATTTTGGTTTTTTTGTTCTGGTTTTGGGGTTTTGGTTTTGGTTTTGTCTGTTCGTTTTGTCTGTTTATTTGTTTTTTATTATTTACATTCTAAATAAACTGGTCAGATTATATTCAGTGGAAGAGCAGTTCCACTCTTTATCCCAGACATTTTGCCTGGCCCATGTGGAGCAACCAGGACAAGGCCATCTTCCTCTCAGCCTGTTTGTGACAGCCTTTTTAACAAAACTTTTCTCACCTTAGTATAGACTACAAACATTTAAAGGAAAATTCCAAAACAGTTGTGAAATCCATTCCATAGATCAAGGCAGCTTAAGGCAAACATGTTATGATGTGGCAACAAAATCTTTTTGACAAGCAGATAAAAAAGACCAACTAGCAAAGTCTTCTATGAAAGAAAGAGAGAAGGGAAGGGAAGGGAAGGGAAGGGAAGGGAAGGGAAGGGAAGGGAAGGGAAGGGAAGGGAAGGGAATAAG
>NW_009222534.1:57972-67158 GCF_000690835.1 Fulmarus glacialis
GAAGGGAAGGGAAGGGAAGGGAAGGGAAGGGAAGGGAAGGGAAGGGAAGGGAAGGGAAAACCATTCCAGAAGGACCCACGGATCACTTCCATCAGATCACTCAGAAGAAGAGGCACTCCACATATAGATCTACATCACTTAGCAAGCAGCTGAAGACTTCAGTTTTCAGTCTAGGCCTTTGACTTACTACCTCCTACCTAGAAATTCAGCAGAGTCTGGAATGCCAGACCTGAGTATCGATGAGCCTCTTTTTTACAGCTGTGACAGGCTTTAGCTTTTCTGGGTATAAAGTTCCCTCTCTATGGGACCAGGGAGATATACAGCCCAAAAGAAATACAGGGAACTATATTTAAGGTTAAATTGAAATAAGTATCTTACCAAACCTAGGCAAAGTATGTTATATTGATGATGAGTTTAACAGCTTACAAATGTATACTCAAAGAAGAGGACCCTCACTGGCTGTCTTAGTATATCCAGTATATGTGGTATCTCATATTAAGCCTAATGGTTTGCTGCATAATTGCATCATTAGTAAACCAGTGTTCATGTTTTGTTTCAACTTTCTATTGGTTTAGAGAAAGGATTTCAAATTTGCATTTAAATGAAATTGAGCAAAGAGTGATAAAGGCTTCAATTAAAAGGCCACCTGTTTTTGTTAATTCCTTTTTAGTAGGAACAGTAAATACGTTCACTTTCTGCTGCAAGATTGGTACATTCTTCTCTTCTTTATCTCCAGTGTCAGACACCCCTCATTAGAGGAGTCTATCATTTTCTCTGACTGGATGAACCTGTTCCAAGCTTTATGAATCTGTTGGTACAAGACAAAAAAAGTAAAGTAAAATAAATAGCTGTTTAGAAAATGTAAGCATAACAAACTAACATGTGATCAAAGTAAATTCTGCAAATAAATTCTTTTGAAAAATCAGTAAAGGGGGGAGGGGGGAGGAGGAGGGGGGGCAGGAGGAGTTGTTTCCTCAAAAAAAAAGCCATATTCTTTCTTTATTTACACTCTTCTTGGAGCTTACTGATTTCACTTAGGCACGCTGGTATGAAAAACAGAAATAATCTTCCATGTCACAATTATGTAATGCAATTAAAACTTAAGGATTACAAATATGTAAAACACAAATAATGACAAGCAGTTTTCATGGAGTATAAACCCAGCCAGTGTTCATGGTGTATGAGCTTCAACTGGCACCTGGAAACATTATGTCTTCCTATACAATTTCCTCTTTTGATGCTAAATTGTCCACTTTTTAGTCTTGTTTTATAGGTTTACAGTTTTGGTTTCGTCCAATTGCCATTAGTAGCTCATCTTGTTTCTCTAATACTTTTGAAATAATTTGTAACCATAATTGCTTCTCTGTTTTCCATTTACTGTAACCATAACCACTAATTTGCTAATAACCGCTACAGTTCTGTTACAACCAAAGCTTAAAAATCCAAGTAATTTCCTCAAGAACAATTTGCACTGGACACCCTTCTCTTTGGGGATGCAATGTAAACATTTAAATAACAAACTGGAGCCTTTAATTAGTATGTGCTTGCTTCCTGCTAGCAGGACATCACACTAGTGAGTAAATGGATTAAGTTTCTTGTAATGCAAGCCAGGAGATATCTTGACAGTTGTGTTTTTTATTCTCAGATGTCTAGTTAAGGGAAACACAGGGGTCCAATCTCACCTTTAAAAACTTCATCTTTGACTTAAATTATTATTGTTTTTTAATGCTATGTGGTTTTCCACAATAAACTTAGGAAAGGATTATGTTTTTCATTTCTGGTTGAATGAAGAAGGGAATTAACAGAAATGTAAATACAAGATATTCACAGGAAACTGCAGATTAGGGGATTTACCCCCTATTTGTTACAAGTTAAACATTTGCAAAAGAAAATAAATACTTCAGAACTCCCTCTCCTTTCCTCTTCCCTTCTCCCCCCTCCTTCCCCTGCCGAATGTATTTCTGATTGACATATCCATATAATTTGTTTGGTTTTATATTTGCTGGATGAAAGAATGTATCAGGAGCTTTAAATAATTTATTTTTATTTGGCTCAGATTCTGCTTCTTAACTGGTAGCTGCTGCAGTTGTTGTTTTCTTTTAATGCTTACAAAGCCAAACTAAAAATATCTCTTGAAGTTCAGCATGAGTACATGTTGCAAAAGGTTTGGACCTAATGCTCTGCCATTAAACAAATATATTAATCTTTTTCTTTAAAGTTAGAAGGCTAAAGAAACTGGAACAAAGCATATAAATAACTGATTTCTGTTCAGCTCAAAGGGTCAAAATCCTCTAACTAGTTACTGTGGCTATGGAGAAGGGACTGCTTAATGCTCTCCAACGCACTTCAGAGGACTCAGTGCTCTTTCTCTCAGTCCCCTGGTAAAGCTGTGTATGAGTAATTATTGTTATAGTTGTTACAGATTAAACTGAAATGAAGAAAAGAGACTGCAGGAAAATCAAGTTAAAGTAGTGGGAAATAGCAGCTTCTCACTCAATGGCCACCTGCAGCCCTACAATATGAACATTTAAGATGTTGACCAGATCACTCTAAAGGTCACGGCATGCTCTGGCTTATTGACTGAAATGACAAGCGCTGAAGGATACGTACTCATCTAATTCCTATCAATTTCGTCCAGAGTTAAACATCTAGGTGTATTTTCCAAATTTGGAAGTATACATTACCTTTATTGTTATACTAAAGGATCTAAGTAAGTTCATTTGTGTCCAGTGAGGAACTAGATTCAATAAGAAGCTAGGTTTTCTGCAGTCTTTACCACCTACCTAAAGGAAAAATACTCTCTCCTATAAAAGCATAGTTAGGAATGTCACCAAGTGGAAAACTTCTTTCAGAAACCTGAACACAACAAAGTTACATTAAAGAAACAACAATTCTATTTTCATTTGCAGAATTTTTTATTTATTTGATTTAAAAATTGCTTAAAAACAAAAATGGCTTTTGACATTTTGAGTTTTCAATAAAAACATACAAGTTTTACTGAAAACATTTTTTTTCCTCAAAGAATGCTTTAAAAACCTCTTTTGAGACACAACTCTATTGTCTCAAATTATAAATACCTAATTTTTACGAATGCAAAAGGAGCAGTATTTTTCACATCAGCCTTATTTTTTGAGGGGAGGAAGAAATTTATGACTATCAGATTAAATTTTTATGATATTTGGATAATTGCACAATATTCCTAGTGAGGATAATGAACCATTTCTCAGCAAAAAATAACCGGTGCTGAACAGAATTCACATATTTCTAATAGTGACATTTATTGGCCAGTAGAGGAAAATATGTAAACACCTCATTTTACTGGACTGTGAACATTAATCTAAGGATAACCTATAATTGATAGTTTAAAACCCCACAGAAACTTCTCTTTCAAAGAAAACTAAAGTAAGTTCAGAGTCCTGTTCTTTGATTTTTGTTTGTTTACTGGAATTTTTTGTTTGTTTGTTTTGCTGGTGGATTACTGAGGTTGGGCTGAGAGCACCTTCAGCACTGATTTCCTCTAATATTAGAGTGGTGGTCTGTGAGCCCCACCTGAATAATGCAATGGGGTAGGAATTTATCATGGTAAGTTGATGGCATCTGGAGAACAGTTAGCAGGAAGCAGTGACATGGCAAATAAATCTACCGTTATGTGGCTCTACCAGCTGCTGCCTCCCATGGACAGGATGAAGATAAATGGAGTAGGCATGTCACTGTCACTGGGTTGAGTTGTATTATTCCTTTCAGCTGTTCTGTCCTGCTCTAAATCGGTAAAAAAACCATAAACCACTCTTTATATTTAAACCACCCTTTGGGCTTCTGTCCATCTCAGGAGAAATACAAGCCAGAATTGTAAATTCAACCTATCCTTTTTCTACTTCTGAGGTCTTTTTGAATTATCCTTGTCATGCAGGAGGTTTAAAACATCTGAGGGGTTGGTTTAACGTACCCTTATGAGTAGTGGAGGGGAGGGGGTAGGACAGGAATTTTAATAATCTGTCAAGTAGAAGTTAGTGATACCATCTTCTGCTAACTATGTCCCCCTGGAAACATTACTTTGTCCTGCCATGCTGTTCCCAGTTCAGCTCAGTTCATTGCGTAGCTACCATTGAAACTCTTCAAATTGATCCAAAACCTGGCTGACACTATGCCCATCTTTGTCCATGCAGTGGGAATAACGCGTCACAGAAGAGTTATAGTTCAGTCTAGTACTGAATTCATGAGAAAACTTCTCAAAGTAATCTCTTGCTCAGCTTTAATTAGGATTAACCAGAGGTCACCCTCTATTCTGGTTAATAGCACTTGTACAACCTCAAAAATAAATGGATTATAAGATTAAGTCTAGTTTCTGAACATGTTAAAAAACATATTAACCTGTAGATGACATTAAAGTATAGTTAAAAATACATTATGAAAGAGAAGCTTCGCACACTGATTTTTTTTTTTTTTAATAGAGCCTATCTCCGTTTTTCTTTAACAATCCAATTATTACATTTGTAAATAGTCTAAAAGAAGATATTACCTCCTCAAACCCCTGATACACAACATATACACAGGACGCCTCATACATCCAGTGGGGTTTGATTGAAGAATCTCAGTGTCACTTCCTCATTGTGTTGCTTTCTCCAAAAAAAGAAAACCTAACATTTTTACTTCAATAATATGGAAAATGGGTAACACGAGTTCTTAAAGGTCTGATAAACCTTCAGAAGCTGTTATGGTAATAGTAAAGGAAAGATGGGTGTCAGTTAAACAAGCAGTTTAACATTTATAGGTAATTGCAAGACACAGTGAACTTTTAAAAAAATCACTGAATTTACATTTGAAAATGACAGGATGGAAGTATAGGGAGAAGAAGTAAATTGAAAACATGCAGTAGTTTACTATGCAATAAAAATCTTAACCATCTAAGCAAAGATAAAGGAAGGGAAGAGCAAGTGTATGGATGGATTTATATGTGCACGTTAGAACGTGTACATATACAGATAAAATTATGTGTTTATACATATATATACATTACACATATATGAAAAAATATGTGATTGTCATGTTTTATCCTCTCATAGTTCCATCATAGTTGTGTGCATCTTTCTTGCATGTCCAGAAGATGTCCAAGGGTTCAAAGTTTCAAGTATCTTATAGATACAGTGTGGGGCTTACTTGTTACCTTTAAGTCATCAAATTTATACCAGAACAGAAATTCATTTACTGTCATGATTAAAAGCACCATTGGAAACAAGTTTTGCTCCTGAGCTCAGTGTCAGCACAAAGATTTCAATGGACACCTTGCCCGTAGTAAGCACAATTTAACGTATAGCAAACAGTCCATCTTTTCCCAGTTTCTGCTCTCAGCATGGCATATGCATAGTGCTGGTCAGTTTTTGTATTGAATTATCTTTTTTTTGGTATTTTTAATCAAATCCCCTTCTCCTCACCATTATGTGAGTTCCCTTATGCAGTGGAGATATTTCTCTTTAAACATCCCTGAAACTAGAATATTTGGTCTTTGCCTAATACGGACCTCAGCTGAAACTAATGAAATATCTACTCTGCTGAAGTATTTCTCATACTTGTCCCATATAGAACCATTTTAATTATTTCTGAGCCTCAATAAATATTAATAACACACACACTAATATTTAATGTATTTTTGATCTAACATTTAATGCTAAAGAAACTCCCCTTTCCTTACTCCCCAAACAATTGTTTGGATAAAGAAGGTTGTTAAGTTTTCTCTACATAAGGTTCAATCTAAAATTATTTGATACAGGTCAACATTTATATCAGTTTAGGACCATACCAAATACAGAACTAAGCCCAAAATAAATGGAGAGCTGGAGGGAAATAATGTGATCCTGGATATATTACCTGTTTTGGGAGTGCCTGCTGCATTGGATATTGTTAATGGGATGGCAAAACCCCTTTTAATCTCCCTAGTAAATCTGCAATTCATCACAGTTGTGGTTGTCATTCATTTTAACATTTTACTTGGAGTTGTCTAAAGCTCAGAATGAACTTGTGTGTAGGAAAAAGCATTCAAGAATCAAGGGAATTCCTCAAAAATGAAACAAATACATATATACTTTTTCTTTAGAGCCAGCAGTATCTGTCTACAATGACTAGAATGACTAAAAATTGGTACTTTTCCCTGGAAGTTCACTGTGAATTTTAAGTACAAGATTCTGATGGTACTTATTCAGCTATCAAACTGAATTGCACTGAAACTATAAGTGGGGTCTTTGTGTTTATTTTTGATACCTGATACAATACTCCTATTCTGCCTACTGAAGCTCATTTCATGCTTTACAGTGACATAAGGTTGTTTTGTGTTTTTTTTTTATTAAGGTTTTTATTCCAGTTAATGATTTTGTGTTCTCGGTTCATAATGAAGAAAAACTTATTTTGATCCACATAAATTTTAATTTAAGCTAAATTGCAAATTTTCCTTGCTTAACATTGACTTCCTTCAATATTGTCTATTAAGTTTAATTTTAAAATATAATTTTAAAAATAGTTGAACTGCAAAAAAATAGTATTTAGGAAGTATTACACATGTGAAACTAAAAGCTTAGAAAACTGCATAGCCTCTCTGAAATAAATAGGTCTAGGCTTCACCACCTTTCATTGCATGGCATAGAAACCACAGGGAAAATGGCTTCCTTTTCAGGATTGAGAAAAAAACATATGTTAGCATATTACATATTTTTTGCTCACCTACATATTATTGTGATTACATGCATCATTATATTATCATATAATTCCATTTATTGTTTTCAAAGGTATTTTTCAGTTTTCCTGTATTCCAACATTTTTTAAAAATCACTTCATTTACATATATAATTAATTTGAAACTTAGTCTTACCTGATCCATTAATAGGAAGATATCTATAATATGTCAAAATTTGATTATTCAAAAGATTTTGGTTTTTAAATCTGGTGAACTTGACAATGGAGAAATTTTCACCATACTTACTTAAAGTCCTTCAAAATTTCAATTTCCAAGTGTATAAAACCAACTTCCTATCACTAGAAGACATAGAATATTTTTAATCTGTGGGATGATTATCACTGTGTAGACATGCCTCCACATCTCAACGTATTGAACACTGATAAAGTGAAATATTTCTCATAGTTCTGAAATTGCTTTGGTGGATGAGAATAAAATAATTGAAAACTTTTGTTACACAGCTTTTAAAGCCAAATGAGAACTTGTCTGTAGTGTACTTTATTGCATTATGCAATATATAAGGCAAGCAATTAACTTCAAACAAATATACATTTTCATTTCCCATTAATTCTGTAGTCAGAGGGATGTCCTCCAAAATTAATCGCAGGGGTACTGGTTGCAAATTATGATATGTTGTCAAAGTTCAAACCATTTGATTGTAGTATAATTTTTCTTTCATCAAATATTCTTAATTCAGTTTCATTGATGTCCTGAAGATAATCAGGCCAATGGTAGATTATTCTCCTTTCAAGTGTGCATCGCAGAACAATGATGACAAAATTTTTTGTATTTCTCCTGGATGTAGAAAAAAAAATTAACTGCTTTGTTTTCAGACTAAAAAAAGTTGATATATTGTTTTCAATACATGAGGTTTTTGCTTTATCAAGATTTGTCCTGTGGATTAATCTTGGAAAATGATAGCATTTGTCTTTTTTGTCATGAAGTAAACTACATGAAAGGCTATAGATCGTTTCTGTTGCTTCTGCATATTTTTTATTTCTCATTATTAATAACAAACAAAAGGTAAAATATTTTCTTCCTAGAAGATACAGTAGAATTATTTTTATATGGCACTGATTAAGCCATTTGCTTGCCTCATTACTTACATTACCTGGAACACAGTATTCACCAAACTTTGCAATAAAACATATGAGCAGCATACATGAAAATAATTTTCTGTTTCTTATAGCCTCTAATATGCTTTTTCTAAAGTTGGGCGTTTGTTTTGGTGTGTTTTGTTTTGTTTTTTCTTGCATGGTACTTCCATATATGTATAAAATAATACGAGAAATCGTATTTTAAAAAGCACAAGTCAGGGAGACATAAATCCATATCTATGCTTTCCTTCCAAAAACGTAATTTTAGCACACTATAAAAGGTGGTGGTGGTTTTTTGGTTGTTATTTGAGGAGTATGTAATACCATTAAAGACTCAGTGTTGATATTGAAGTCTGTATTAAACACAAGGCAGGGGTTGCCAGATACAGTGCAAACCTGCTGCAGAAGCACCCTGTTATTCAAATCAGAGCACTCCAGGCATTTTGTGAGGCAGCATGACAAAGGTTCTACTTCTGAGACCAACAGCAGAAATGGGGTGTTATAGCCTGTGTCACAGACAGCTACCTCGGACTCCTAACTCTGATGAAATAATGTCCATGTGCACTGAGAAAAATGGACAGACCCCTTTGGCACAAAATCATGATGTAACTCGCTTTTGAACCTTTGGATCCAAATCAAAATCCCTTAAACCTTACACCCTCTCTAGATCTTATGATACTGTGCTAATGATAACAGATTTGTCTTGTGAAAATCTGAATTTTAACAGCATACACTATTTTATCATTATTATTGCTATTATTCTTACAATTCTTATGACTGTTAGTTTTAGACGTGACAGAAATGGTGCTTTTTCGATAAAAGTAAATACTAATCTGACTGTCAGTTGAAGATATTTCAAGATACATTATAATACAACAGAGCATTATGCAGCCAACAGCCTCTGTGTAGTATTCTTTTTTTGACATCCAAGTGTTGATCCTTCAAGCATTCTCATTTAAAATTTTATAAACAGGAATGAAGATGAAGGAAAAAAAGGCCATATTTTATGGAACAGGGTTTCTCCATGCTTTCACTGGATGAACAGCTGGAAAGACACCCTGACTCATTTCATTCAGAATGAACCCCATCACCTTCTGTAAAATTGTATTTTCAAGAGGTTTTCCCATATAATTATTTCTGTGTGAGTAGGGAAACTAGGCAAAAACAATCACTTTCCTTTTTTCCAAGATCCTTTTCAGTAGAGTGAGAAAAGCTGACATCAATGCAGGTGCAGATACAGCTGCTGTCTGTGAGACGAGAAGACCGGTAGAATGTCTTAATTAAATCAGAGGGCCAAAAACATTTCCCCCTGACATGAGGTAGTGGCTAGGATATGGTTCCTGTCTTCATCCAGCGGACATTACT
>NW_009222534.1:67172-79571 GCF_000690835.1 Fulmarus glacialis
AGCAAACAGAACGCGCTTTGTACTGGTGAGTACTCAATCAAATATAAAGCACATATAAATTGCACTGGATAAGGAAATGTCACTGTGGTGATTTTGCAGCCCAGGATTTGTAAGTCCTGCAGGACATTAGCATCTCTTCTATATGTTCAGAGGAGTCAATGAACCATTGGAACCACTGGCAATCTTGCAAGTAAAAAACCATGGCTTTTTAAGTCGATATGAGGACAATAAAGACCAAAGTAATAGTGATCAGTGCCACAGCAACTAAACTTCCATTGGAACAGTTATGACTGTGATTTTTTTTATGTTCAATATCTTGTCCTACTATTTATAGTTTTAAAATTTATTCAATATGAATGATGAGAAATTTTTTTCTCATTTTGCAAGAATTCTCTCACAAGATCTAGGCTCTAGCTTGATCCCATTTAGCTCCACAATACAAGGATTAAGGATACGAAACCCACAAAAGGATATTTTTACCCAGGCATGAATTTCACGCTAAATAACTAAATGTACAGAATACTAAGAACAGAAGGTAATTCTCCACTCTTTGAATTACCAACAACAAGATTTGGAATTACAGTAATCTTGCAAATAGTATGCATTTTTGTCACAATCTATTTTAAGTTCTTTTTTCTGATGTATGCTTCCTCTTTCACTAAACTCAAAGATTTTAAGAAGGATTCTACCTAAAGGAAGTAGGTTATATCAGTAACTCAGTGCAATAGAATATTTTTTCACTTTGTCATTTATTTTGTAATGCTGTTGTTTTATTGAATTACACATCTAAGATATCCTCTATCCTCTAATAAAACCATCCAAATATGATTCTAAATTCTACCATTTGTTTTTAAGATTGTGTGAACAAATGTACTGCCAGCCAAAACTTCAGAAGTCATTTGTATTTGTTACAAATGTTTTACTCTATCTTCTGTACATATATCTGTCTTCAGTCTCCTACCACCCAGCCCTCTCAGTAACTGAAATATTTAGGACCTAGCTTCATTCCACTGGCTTAATTCAAGATTCACAGGTGACTTCATTAAATGCAACATGTGCTTACAACTGAGCATGGAATTCTACTTTGCTTCATCACCATGTGTCCATTCTACAGATAAAGTCTTCATCACAAAAAAATATCCAGCTCTCTTCTAAGTATAGCTGAAAGACTATGGCAGAGATCTGAAGAATCCTTCAATTTAAATTCAAGTTTTCTCCTAAAAATGTCTCTGGAACAAGACAGGGCATATTTCCAAACAGAAATAAGGTAACAAAGAAGAAAAGGCAAGAGAGGCCTTAAACAGAAAATCTCTGGTATTGTGTAGGTGCATGGAAAATTAACTGTAACCCTCTGAATGGATGACAGCTTTTTGTCACCATTTCTCAGTTAAGGCTAAGAGTGGCCCTGGTTGGGCCTTACCAATAAATATTGTCCCCAGACAGTCAACTTATGGATAATGCAGAGCCAAATTTTGCTCTGAGCTGCAAAAACACATTCAAACAGCTACTAGTTCAGAGATCATGCAGTATACTGATTTCTCTGCCTAACCAGCCCACTAGAAAGGAAAGTTTCAGATGTGTACCAGGTCTGGATAAAAACATGGCTCACAGGAATTCACCAGACTTGTCCAGCAGGACCAGATGAACTCAGGAGAGTTTAGAGATTTATGAAGCTGCCTAGAATTTTTTGTGCTAAAAAGAAAAAAACAGTTTTTAGATAAAGTTTGCTGTCCTCTTCATTCATCAGACCAGATACTTTGATTTTTAAGAAAAAAATTATTAGAACAGCTATTTCAAATTAAAAGTAGACTGATGTTTGAAAATACTCTAATTCTTAGTGTCTTTCCAGAACTGCCAACTGAGTAAGATGGAAACAACACACATCAGCATAAAATTTGCATTTTCTTCAGAGACACCACTCAGATATCATTCTGCTCCAACACATTTCTAATAAAGTTTGGCACATGTAATATCAACTAATACACATAAAAATGAATCTTGTGTTTTAAATACCACGGGTACTGTGCTGATTAAAGTTCAGTTATAGTGGGTGATAAGACAGAAAATTTGATAAGGTACATTGGAAAGGTTTACATTTCTAAAGAAACATAAATGAATTTATTTTAAACTCATAAGAATTCTTAAAACTTTGGTAGGAGAGGGAAAGCTTCAGGTTATCTAAAGCAAAATATTTACCTAAAATATGTAAATAAAAAATGTGGGTCTGTCTTCTACATCCAGAAGCTAGACACATATTGCTGTTTTACCTTGGTTTCTCTGATTCTCTTTTATCTCTTTTAAACCTTTTGTTTTTCAAGCTTTCATCGTGATTATAATCAGTAATATGAAATTCTTTGATCACCTAATGCTTTTTACAACAAGCTCTTAGAAAAACAAACAACACATTTCTTTTCCAGCTAGTGTCACATGCATAACAACAAGGGTCTAAGCTGCTTTCACTTAAACTTTACTCTATCTCTTACTAACTAGAAGTATTCACAGTAAATAGTGATTGCCTGGAGCCTAGTCAGATCTCTCTAAAATCTGTGAAAAAATTCCAGAACTGCAGGGGCCTGATTTTTAGCATGAAATACAGAGCATTCCTATGTTTCTTGGGAAGTTCCCAACAAAATGAAATATTCAGAGCTTTGCAAAATTACTGTATTGTTGATTTACTCTTGAATTCTTTTGGTCTAATTGACAGTGATGGAGTAGAAGCTTTGTTGTCGATAACATATTGAAATATGTGCTTTAAATCTAATTAGGGCAGCTTACTGAAAACTACAGATAGTGGGTTATATGTATTTCATATGAAAAAGATAGAAATAAGCAATAAAGAGTAAAAGAAAACTGCAAAATGTGCTCATTCCTCTGTCATGAATAGTCATAATAAAATTTTATAACTAAGTTAAATTAAAAACAGATAAAGGAAAAAAACCCCAAACTACTCAACAAAAAAACCCAACTGCAGAAAAAGAATGAAATCTCTGTCAAATAAATACGCACATGCACTTGAGGCCTTAGTGGTTGGTTAGGAAATACCAAGAATCCCTCCTAGAGGACATCAGATAATGTAATGAAGTTGATAATGAGGACAACACAAATTATATTTTCCAAAAGTGCAAAAGTATGTTTCTTCCATTAAAAAGAGTGAAAAATACAGGCAATATTTTTTAAAAGCATGAAAGTTAACATTTCCAATAGTGGCCAATAACTGTACTATTAAGGACTTGTGCTTTGAAGATTTGCAATCAGAGGTAATTTAGACTTTCAGTACATAAAAGAAGAAAAATCTGAACTAAATTACTTTTCTATTTAAAATTTAGTTATAAATTTAGAAAGGAACTTAATCCTTTCAAAATTAATAACAGGAGTATAACTGGGATGGTGTCTGGCACAAGAAGCAACACCCTGTGTTAAACTTCCACAGTGGTGCTAGGCAAAATCAAGTATCTCAGAAAAGAAGTCCTAAGAAATCAGCAAGCTGCGTGAAGTACAGTTTAGATGGACGAGGACAGGTGTGAAGACCTGTCTAAAATGCTACAGACAGGTGTTTCTTGAAACACTTTTCAATGTCTGCTGAGCACTGTTATAATTTTTTTTACTCCACCTCATATTAACAACTCTGAATCCTTCCTCAAAACGTGGTGTTTAACCTGTTTGTTAGGTTATGAAAGGTAGGTTTTAAATACTAAGTGAAAGGAGAAATTTGAAGACAAGCTTCCTCCTTCATGAGTATTCCAAGTGTAGGAATATTGCATCAAGAAATGAAAAGTTTGCTGTCACTGCTTTTTGAATGGATCCTGCTCTAAGGGCTATATTTTGACAATAATTCCTAGAATAAATTCCAGGACGGGGAACTTATGTGGGGAATGTGTACTTTCTGGGTCTCAGTCAAGGCTGGACGTAAAGTAGGGTCCAAATTGTCAGTATTATCCGCACTAAAATGTTTCTGAGCATACAGAGAAACTCCCTGGTATCCAGGCAGTGTTCATATTGAAACTGGGATACCAATAAAGTCATGGTTTCTTGATAATTAAGCAGCAGCTGAGCATAAGTTTTCAGGATAATCATTAAATGCAGTGAAATGCTTTAGTCAAGTGAATACTTTTGGGAGGATTTCTCGGTTTTGGACAATTTTGCCCATAGTCCTACCCAGTCAGCCATATCAGTGAGCTGATAATCACCAATAACACTGTTAACATGTTTAGGATTCCCTTATGTTATCTCATCAAAGCATTTTAGAGGTGAATCACTGCCATACATGTAACACGTGCTTTTTTCTTCTACACCCATGTTTCAGGAGGGCAAAAAAAAAAGGAAAAAGAGAAGACAGTAACAAAGCAGAAAGCTCTCTTCATGCCACAGTGAGGTTAGAGGTTGAGTATGGTTCAGCATTATGTTCAGTTTCTTTTCATTTACCTGCTAGAAACACATAACTATTTTCACATAACTGTTTTCCCTGGCTTGATTTCTTTTAGGCATGAGTCTTGTGTTTGCTGTGCCATGCTTTGCATTCTCCTTATTTTTTTCCATATGACAATTTTTTTCCATTTGACAATTTTTTTCCATGACAATTCACCTGGGACTGTTTCTGTTCCCTTTAGATACACATTCTTCTTTTCCTTACTGTTTTCACTGCCTTTTTATGCCTCTTTGCCTCCTTTTTCTTTTCTGTATTTATCATTCCTTCTCTTTCATCCAGAAAAATCCTGTGATATTTGTACAACAGTTGACACTAAATGGTATATAACACTGTCAAACTTCACTTGAAATTCAACATTGAATACTTCTGAGATGTACTCTACTAATCTAGGTTTCCCATACTAGCTCAATGTTATTGATCAGTGGCAGCAAAGAGCTGTAGAACAAAAGGAGATGGTGGGATGACAGAAATTATGCAGAAACCCAGCAGAAAGATTCCTACCGACACACGGAACATTCAATGCCAGTGAGCACAGGTCACCACAATGTATATTTCTGCAATTGACTTTAGTAGGTATAGGCACATAATTATGCGTCTGACTGCACAGAAGTTTTAGCAAACAAGCAGATAGTTACATGGTTGTTAAGGTTATGACATTCCAATCATCTGTAGGCAGAAAAAATTTTTGCAGTATTTGTCAGAATTTTTTTTTTGTTTTAAAAAAAATTGATTCTCTAGGGATGAGCATATGTTATTAGAATTTAAGTATTTCTGGGAGTGTCTTCCTTCATAAATTACCACTTCTGCTAACTTTATAGGTTTTCTTTAAAATAATTTCAAATGAACCGTATGCATTGAGTTCCTACTAAAATGTATGTAATATTTTCACATGAAAAAATTACATCCTGATACTGAGATACTTCTGCTTTGGCTCATGGCATGTATTGAATTTATAACTGCATCTTTCTGTCAAGCTTTTTCCCAATAATGTGTACTAAAATGATTATATGAAAATAAATTGAATTACACAGTATTGTAATGTTTTCAAAGATGACATTACATTAGTCTAACACAGGTCAATTTTCTCTGGTCCTCTAATAGGATGGATAATACCTTGCTTTACGGGTGTTTTTGTTCTTGTTATTTCTGATTTTCCCTTTTTTCCTGGAAGAAATGTGCAACATTTCCCAGCACACATAAATAAGATCTGTTTTTACATTGTACTGCGGGCACTGTGTCTAGGTTTACTTCAGCCAGCTAAATCTAATAAACATCTACTGGGATAGTAATTTTTAAGTTCAAGTTCAATATCAAACATGTCAGCAGTGCACTTAGCAAGAAGCAGGGCAGCAGTTTGAAGAAAATGCAGATCCAGTCACCAGTAATTTTTATCAAATTATAAACCCTTGTTAGAGTGCTGGGATTTCATCAGCTAGCAATACTTAAATAAAAGCAATCCTTCTGCAGGAGGTGATTGTTTTTCCTAGGCATAGGTAGATTAAACATCAATTCATTTACATGCTTTTGACACATGCTCTGTCGCTCACATCTTCATTATGCACATTTGTGAAATGAATACTTTGATTTTGCATGGTGTTATCAGGAAGTTTCATGCTGATCAGGAATGGACTGGCATTTGTATTTATTATCTTATACCAACTGATGTAATTTTTTTTTCAGGTAATTTTTTCTCTTTGTAAAATAATTGCTGATGACCTAAAAAAACCCTAATCACCATATTTAGAGATGTGAAATATTGTGGTAAATGATACATAATTATTTTAGAGGGATTAGTTATACAGTATGATACTGAAGATCTGTGTATACTTAGCAGACAGATTAAAGATACCGAATACTTTTTTTTTAAACGACATAAATTATTTCTGGGCTATGATTAGGAAGAGTCATAGAGGATACCTTGTTTTAGGAAGTTTAATCCAAAATTTAAGGCATTAAAATTTTTGTCCAGTGGCTGCTGACAAATCCTGAAGTTACCTTGTTCGACTACATGTCCACCAAGTCCTGAGATAGGTAGGTAAATGGTTTGATGCCCAAATGCAAAGGGATTCTTAAAGTAGTTATTCCGCCCAACTTGGTCTAGATTCAGAAAGTGTTTTCAGCAGTCCCTTTATGACCTGCATCTTCCCACTGGAGAACCTTTCAGATGAGGAGAGGCTGGGAGAGCTGGGACTGTTCATCCTGGAGAAGAGAAGGCTCAGGGGGATCTTAGTGCCTATTAATACCTGATGGGAAGGAATGAAGATGAAGGATCTAGACTTTTCTCAGCAGTGCCCATTGACAGGACAAGAGGCAACGGGCACAAGTTAAAACCCAGGAAATTCCATCCGAATGCAAGAAAACACTTTTTACTGTGAGGGTGGTCAAACACTGACACAGGTTGCCCAGAGATGTTGTGGAGTCTCCATCCTTGGATATTTTTCAAAACCCAATGGGACATGGTCCCGGGCTGCTGGTTGAGCAGGATAGTTGGGCTGCATGATTTCAAGAGGTCCGTTCCCACCTCAACTATTCTGTGATTATATGATTCCATAACACACACCAGAAGACAGTATTTCCAGTCCCCTATATCTAACTGGAATGCCTGTGTGCAAATACCCACATCTGACTTACCTGGAGTTCTGGACTTCCATGAGCCAGTTCTGATACTTCTCCTGTAGTATATATTAATGCTCTGGTTACAGCATACTCCAGACTGGATCTTCCAATTTTTTATTTATTTATTATTTCCTCTGAAGCTCTTTTATAATCTGTATATCTATAACCTGTATATCTAAATCTATATTTAGATTTAGATCTAAAGTAAGACTATAATCTGTATATCTAAAACAGTGGAAAAAATAAAGATTATTATTAACCTACTCATTTTAGTTGTAATCCCAAAGGAGAAAAAAGTTTAGTAGACTTTAGAAGATAATCTTAAATCCTGTATATCTTCTCAGAATTTCCTCCTAAATTGCTTAATTTTCCACTAATGATATCAACACATAATCATGTAAAAAAGATCTGCAATATTACTTAAACAATGGCAAATATAATATCTACAGTGGCATATCTACACCACCATCATTTTCATATTTCCATGTTCATCTTGCACAAGATTCAAGGTATGGCTCAGAACTGAGACTATGAATTGCCTGTGAAAGATATTTGCTTTCACTAGTCCAGTAAATTAATTTAATATGACTTAACTATTGGGAGTCAATTACTTCATTAAGAAAGGTTTGAGATATCTTGTCCTGTAATCATCTCATTGTAGAAGTGACAGCTCAGCTTAGTCTCTTTTCTTACTTGTAGTCTTGACAGTGTTAGAGACTGTGACATAGGTCATAATTTTCTTAGATAACATGAATAATCTCTAGTTTGCTAACTCTGCCTTCTTAATTTGTTGTCATTTGCTCCACATACCTGACTAAACTAAGTGATCTTTTCTCAGAAACAGAATTTGGGTATGTCTATGCGCTGCAGTAAACAAATTAGGGGTGGGGGTGGGGTGTGCGTGTGGGGGGGGAAATCATAGAGGCTTAGAATGGTTGAAGTGGGAGAGGACTTCTGGAGATAATCTACTCCCAACATCCCCTGCTCAAGCAGGATAAAGCTAGTGCAGGTTGCCCAAGACCTTGTCCATTTGGGTTTTGAATATCTCTAAGGACAGAGACTCTTGAATATCTCTAAGGACAGAGACTCCACAAGTTCTCTGGGCAACCTGTTCCAGTGCTTGATTGTGCTAAAAATGCTGTTTTCCTTAAGTAAATGGGTCTCAAAGTTATTTTATATATCTTTGTACTACCAGTTCTGTTTCCCCTTACAACAATATGCAGCTACTATGTGTTCCCTACAACTTGACTTTGAAATAAAATTTAATCGCTGTCCAATAAAGCTATTCTGCAAACTGTCTTAAACAAAATGGAGGACCAGGTTTTTTGTTCATGCACAGAGTCCTGAAGCCACATCCTTACAAAATGAATGGTATTTTCTGTCTCAAATCAAGTTTAATAAAGTGTTTGTGAAGTTCTAAGGTGTCTTCTGTGCTGCCCTTAAAACTTGCAGGTAACTTTCAGACATGTCCTTCTTCTGACAAGATCTTGAGGACTTGAGGTAAATCCATGTAACTTCTGATGAATTCATATCATTTTTTTCATATCTTTTTCTTTCTTCTCAGGAGATCCTGAGGCTGAGTTGTAGGTAAACTGCACTGATTACAGCTTCAGTAATCCGTCTTGGTCAGCTTGATAAGTCAAACTCTTTTTGCTTCTCCTTTTCTTGAGGTTATGAGTCTGTTATTTTAAAGTCTTAAAAAAAAAAAAAAAGGTACTATTTTTCAGCCTGTGAATGACACATTTTTCACAGGGATTTGTCTTTTAACTTTCTTCATGCTTTCCTGAAACTCATTTTTCTTAGATGGATGTTTCCGAATTGCCTCTCTTCTAGTTCCTACAGTGTGCTTCTCTTTTTCTGGTGGGCTGAGGTGCAAAATTTAGACTTTTTTGGTTTTGTTTCTGTTTTTCAGAACTTCAAGGATAAGAATAATCTCCTCTAGTTGTAAAAGTCTACATCAGGAGGAAGTAAACTGTTCCCTAGATGTGCTCCATTCATAATAACCCTTGCATTTGAAATATTAAAACCAAGATAGGTAAATTGACCATAGTATTTTTTACATAACATCAGCATAAGAATGAACAAGGTTATTCCTCAGGTTTGTTCTACAGATTTCTGTGTCAGGAACTTGCAATGGGTTCATGTAGATTTTACCTGAAAGTCTCAGTGAAAATCGTTTTTAAGAATTTAAATCAGATCTACATGTTCCTGATGCATAGTAGGGAACTGCATCCTTTCTGAGTTTGTTTGGCGATACAGGAAATTTTTCAAACTTATCCGGTGTAATTTTCTTCACTTCACAGTATTTGTTTCTCCCCTTTCTTTTCTGTTCAAAAGAACGTGGAATTTCAGGTCCCAGATTAGTCTTACCAGCAGAGACAATATGGTCTTTATGATGTCCTGAAATTTATGCTAGGGGACTAGAAATGTAATGGTCCCAATTTGCCAAGATAGAAATGTGAAATTCAAACAAGGGACCGACCAGGAATGCTATTTTTATTACAAGATATTTATTTAGCTACACCATATTTTCTTCCTAGTCATGTACTTCTAGATATATAATATAAAATAAGGAAAAAATACATTTATTATATCAATTGTCTTTTATAGTAAACTTATCAAGTAGAAACTGCACAGAAGTGCCATCCATTATGAAAGCTGAGAATAAGTATAAATAATAAATCTAAAGTTCTAGAATTTAGATCAAATGGACAATTAGTAGAAAGGTGAAGACCACCTAGAAAAGAAATGGGAAAATACATTTATTTAGCTCCATGAATTAAATTGGAAGTAAATAGCTAGTAGTCTGCCAGGATTTATTTCTGGAAGGGGAAGAAGCAAAGAGATTTTGGTGGTTTTGTCAGAATAAAAATATTTTCTTATCTTTCCTGGTCCAGAAATTTTCTTCACATGACCCCTGTGAGACATAGATGTAAATATGAACATAGATTGAAACCATCTGTGGCAAAAAAAAAATCTCAATGTTTTCAGTGGATTTAAAGGGACTTTTATGTTTATAGTTAAATGTGTGCCTATGTGCTGAGCTGGACTAGGTAAGGAAATAAATCCTTATAAAATACATGATAAAAACTTAAAAGAACTTTCTCAGCATTATCTATTGAACAATATATTACATGAAACTTTCCCAACACTACATTCTGGATCTTTGTTGCAGAAAGTAATGAGTAGGAACCAAACTGACAAACTTCCCTGATCAGCTGCACCTCACAGTCCAATTATGTACTTATTAATTCTACAGATGAAATTTTGCTTTGATAAAAATCAGAGCATTGAAGCTGAAAATTAACATTTAGGGTTTTTTTTTTTTTTAAATTTTGTTTCTTTTCATTAAATTAGCACACATACAAAGGCACCCATCAATAGCCTTCGGCACCCTGAGAGATTTTGCAATGAAAGTCAAAAAGGGGGTAACAAACATCAAACAAGATAGTACAACTGCCGTACAATAGACCAACAATTAGTTATAAAAATAAATGTCTCTAAACAGTCATGCCCTTACTAAGTACAATAACCAACAGACTGACTTTGCAGTATATCTTGAATGTCAGCAGACCTTTGTTGTTTCAAATCAAATAGGCTACCTGTTTTCAAAGCTGAGGTACTCACTCTGAAAGTACATTAAATAGTCAAATTCTTTTAAATCAAGTGTATTGTATTTTGACTGCATTTTTTAACTTCAGTTACTTAAGTAATATAATCAGGAAATTTTGCAAGGAAGGATGTCCTATGTAATTTGAAACTTCACAGGTAAAACCATGTTACTAATAATGTCTGTATTTAGAAAGAATTAATCTTGGGTTTAGATATTTAGGCATAAACTTCTAAGTCTAATCTCATCATATTTGTATAGAAAGAAACAGGCAACTTCAGAAAGCATTGAACTCAAAATTGTAATATTTGAGGATGGGGTTCATTTATAACCTCAAGCCATCTAGCAAAAGTTTCTCTACTAGATATGTTTTGTAGTCAGTGGAGAGGGAGCAAGTCACCTCCAGAGCCTGATTCATCTTTAACAAACTACAAATTTATAAATAAGATAAATTGCCCTCAGATAGTGCCCTTTTTATTCCACAGAATATGAAACACCTGTGTTCTGCATTATTGAACTGTTTCCCCATGTAAGAAAAAAAAATCATCTAACTTTCAGGTGACAGAAGCATGGATAACTTAATTGATCAAACAGAAGCATCAGAGATTGTCAGAGGCAGACTTCAAAAAGGTTTCTCACTCTATTGAAGAAAACCGTTGTTTGAGTGCAAACATTTTTATAGAATTTTTCCTGTTGTTATTCACTAAAACACAATTCTTATATTGCCTAATCAGCAGTCCCTAGAGTGTCTAATTTGCAAGGAAATTCTTTAGGAATAAAATGCAGGAGGAGGTACAGAACTATTAATTTTATCTTCTTTTTTTCATTCTTTTTAAGAGCACATCAAATTTCAGATCTGTACTCTTCTACAGTAGGTATCTGTACACTGCGGGGGGGGAGGGGAAGGAAAACAGACACAAAAGAACTCTAGACCGAAAAAAAAAAAAAAAGAGAAAAAAAAGCTCTTCTAGGTGATAAAAATCAAGTAATTCCCTTCTCTCACACCATTTTTAGTTTAGCACACTAAATAGGCATTTTTTCTTTCCAAAAATATGTGACTTTAGTATCTCTCTTTGTCTCGCATATATTCTACACTGCCATAATTTTTTATTTCTCATATTTCTGCTAAATTTTACTCTTGTCAAGCCTTGGGATAAATCCATACTAATTACATAGTTAAAAATTCAGAAATAAATATTTCTATCCATATGTTTCCAATCTCTCATCCTTTAGATGAAATCTTGTCCCACAGAGAACTAAATGTGAGGCTCATCTTTGACATCTGTGAGGCTAGAAGGTTCACTGAGTTTTGTCTGATATAAGACTTCAAGGGTAAGTTCTGAAAAGAAATCTGGAAAATCCTGAACTTCTCATTTTGATTAAAGGTCTGCAATTTCAACCAGTCTGTTGCATGCTTGCTTCCTGTAAGACCGATGGGGGTAATAGGTTAGGAAACAAGCCTAAACTTTGGACTTCTTCATCAAGGATCCAGAAATGAAGCCAGTTCACATCAAGGACGTAGCACTTCTCACCCTTACTTGATTTAAAGTAAGAAAAATGAATGTAAACATTGAATTAAGGAAAAAGCATTTTTAATAAACTTGAATATATTGAAGCTTGTGAATTAAATATAATAATTGATTAAAAATATAAAATAGGTCAGGAAAAATAATTAACCGGAGAAGATAAATTCATGCTTAATATTATTTTCCTTCACAAGATGAGGTTTTCTTTTGATAAAATATAT
>NW_009222535.1:0-10660 GCF_000690835.1 Fulmarus glacialis
TCCAGAAATCAAGCCTGGACGTGGGGGGCTGCGGCCGTTCCCCTGCCTGTCCAACCCGGGGTGATGCCCTTGCCAGGTTTTGGGAGGAAAGAGGCCAAGGCCTCCCCACTTGCCCCGTGGGGCCTGGGGTTGTTGCGGTGTCCTGGTGTGACAAAGAGCCGCCCATCCCCACTGGGTGTGCGCGGGGACCACACAAAGCCTGGCCCCAGCACCCCACCGCCTGCTTGCCCCTGCCCTTTCTTCCTCCTCTCCTTTCCTTTCCTTTTATTCTTAGCTTCTTACCCTGAGGTTGTGAGTGTGACTTCACTACCGCTGCTCAAAACACACGAGCTTTGATTTGCTCCAGGTCGCTATATTGCAGAAATCCCAATACGAGGGCTAAATCCCCAAGAGGTCGTGGCTGTGCCCGGCACAATGGGTGTCAGTAGTTGAATTTCTCAGCCTGCCATGAAGCTGCGCTGTTATCTCTCCCAGGACGCCAGGTCTGCGTGCGATTGCTTAAATCCCGTCATGGTCCTTAAAATTGTCATTAAAGACAAATATTGTGAATTGCAAAGGAAAGAACCGGCTGCATAAAATCCTTCCTATTTATATAAAAAAGTGCAAAAATGCTGTCGTTTCCGTAAGTTGGCCTTTGCTCAGATGTTTTTGCAAACGTAATTCAGATAAACACTTCCAAGTAATAACAAACTTTAAAGATAAGAACAAAGCTCAGCAGTGACTCATTTGAACAGGCTTCAGCTACACACAGCCTCAGCCATCTAATAGCCTCTGAAAAGACTTTAGATCCAGAATATAACATAACGCAAAGCCTCTGAGCTCCTGAGCTTGGGCTGTGGAAGGGATGAATAATATCAAGGTACCGAGTGGAGTTTACAGGGGATTTTGTTGACACATCCTTGTCACCTTTAGTAATGCCACCCAAATAATTCTTGAACAACAAACAGTGCAGCCTCTTCCAGGGGAAAGTGCTCCCCTACCAGCTTTCTGCCATGATGAGGATGAGAATACCTGTTGTGATGGTTATTTGATGGGGTGGAATATAATAAAATATCCCTGACAGCTTTGCTAAGGCAGGCAACAGCTTTGGCTTTCTTGCATGAGCAGCCCTCCGAACCCGCACGCCTCAGTGCTCAGGACAGGGGGAGCTGAGTGCTGTGAGCTCCGTCCGCCAGTTCAAGCAGGAGATTCTCCCTTTTGGAGAGATGGGGATATCGTGACTCTTTTTTCTTTGCTTTCAGACCTTGCAACATTCATTTCCAATCTTTCAAGCAATCTCGTGGGCAGCTCCTTCTTTAAATGAAAGCCAAGAGCCTAATGTGGATGGGAATCTAGGAGCTTTTGAAAACAGCCACCAGCTTTTTGCTGAAGTGGTGGAGGCTGGCGAGAAGGGTGTGAAGCTGTGGCTATGGGGGGCAAAGGAAGCAAAAGCCTACATGGGGATCAAGAGCTCTTCTAGCGTGAAGCTGGTGGCACATCTGGGGGGATGCTGAGAGCACATCTGGGGAGGATGCCCACCTGCAGCACACAGGGGGTGGGGGCAGCCCACAGCCGGGATGTCCATCCCTGGGGAACATTGTTCTTTTTGTTTCCTGAAACATGCACGCTTACCGCCTTTCAAATATTTCCCTGTTCAAATGTGCCGATTTGATGAAGGGGTGGGGGAGTGTTCAGCCCTGCAAATGATCCTTAATGCCAGTTGTGTGTTTGCACTTGGGGGATTATGTTAATCATGCTACAAATGATGCTTTGAATCACGTCTAGAGGTTAATTAACATGCCTTTCTTCTCTTAAGAGGGCCTTCATGTCTGCTTAGAATTGCTGGCTTTTTTCTGCTTCCTTTCATAATTACTTTGCAGCTCTCTAATATCATGGGTACCTTTAATTTAACCCTGTCAGTGCTCAGGCTGCTGGGGCTTTGCACCGTCCTCAGCATCATGATGGTGATTTGATGGGGTGGAATATAATAAAATATCCCTGACACCTGGAGATGTTGTGGCCAGGCTGTCTCATTCAGGCTGAGACCTTGCAGGAGCTGGTGGAAACTGGAGAGGGTCTGGCTGGAGCCAGGTGAGGAGAGAGGATGGAGATGGGGATATTGCCCGGGGGCCACAGCCAATTTATGAGCAGGGCCCTTACACGGACAATTAATGGAAAGGAGGATCCATTGTGGGAGGACTTGGAGCTGTGAGGGCTGGAGAGAGGCATCCCAAGGGGTGCAGGTGCCATGGGGAAAGGGGATTGCTCTTGGGAGGCCAACTGGTAGAGCTGGGAAAAACAGGTGAGCTTTTGAGCTCTGAGCTGCTTCATCACATCTCACTACTTTTCTTTTTTTGGTGCCAGATCCCTGTATGCATATGTCTGCGTGCAAAATAGTGCTTTATCCTGAGCTAATTTATTTTCTCTTTCAGTGGGAGCATTTGGCTCATGGGTTCCTGTCTCAGTGCTGCATTTCAGAAGCTAGTGCTGCTTCATTTCAAGTTTCTATTTTTATTTTTCCAGATAGTCTCCAATTATTTTCAGGCTTTGCAAAGCATGTAATCTAAAATAACACGGAAGCTGATCAGCCCATGGTGTTCAGGTTAAAGCCACATTTGCCTATGAAGCCAGTGATGCCCTGCTGGAGAAGAGCACAAAATAACCCACTCAGGACAGAGGGGAAGGCTTTACACGGCCCCAGGAGTTCCCTGAGTGGGTCTTTCCTGGGTTTTTGCCCATAGCAGGACTTGAAAAGATTCAGCTTAGTGAAAATGCACAGTAAACCTGCTTACCCTTTTTTTAGAAAATGCTGAAAGGTTTCATAAACCTTCATTGCTGGTTTCTCACCATGTCAGTTCAGCACTAGGCTCCCAATGTAATCTGAGGTTTGCCCGTTAGGGTCAGATTTGCGGAGCTACGCAGCCCCGTTCCCAATGAAAAAGCACGTGGGGTGCAGTGGGCTGCTCATGGAGATGGGAAGATATTTGGAAAATCTGTCGCTCCTCTTCTAGCACAGGCTCTGGCACAAAGGAAAGCTCAGCATTTTGGGAGCTCCCAGCTTGTGACGTGACTCAAGCAGGGAGCCACGTGTGAGACTGGCTCTTGGGCAGAGTCTTCTCTGCCTCTGGAGGCCGTGTGTCAGGCCAGCGTGTTAATTTGGGATTATCAGCAAATCAGTTTTTAGCTCCTCATCCTAAGAACTTCTCAAGAGAGCAGATCCTTCCCAGCTTACTCTGTCTATCAGTTAGTTTGATTTCTAATTGCACTTACACAATCTTGGCAAGAGGCGTAAGTGCTCAGCAATTCTTGAAATCACCATCTTCCTCTTCATGCATATTACTTTGCGGTAGACTTTATCTCCTTTTATTAGCCACCCAGAGTTTTTTGACCTACATTAATAGAACAGAAAATACCTGGTGTGGGGAAACCTGCAGTTCCAGGGCTCTGGCCCCATGCTTCAATGCCTGAGTAGCAAACCATAACCAGGACTCAGTGACCAGTGAACCGCATGGGTGCTGAGACAGGACCAGCTTAGGGGTGGGCCATGGAAAGTCACGTTGATTGAAAATACAGACAGGCTGCTCTCGGGATTATTTCTATCAACTCCACTCTCAATGGGAGATGGAAGCTGCTTTGCTTAAACAAAGGCATAGAGAGGTGGGTATTAGCTGCAGCGTCGCTGCTTGGGCTGCAGGGCCAGGGGCTGGGTAGCAGCTGGGGCTTAGCTGAGAAGTGGCCACTCGTGACAGTGATGACCGGTTCACGCTGAGTCGCCTGCCCACAAACCTGCTGGACAAACAGGGAGTCCTGAACCTTGCGCCTTGGGAAGGGCATCGCCTACGCCCAGCAGAGATGTTTTGGGCTGAACATTGCATTTTCCCTTTGTAGGGCCCAGAGCAGAGTCTGGCACAGGGTGGTGGGGACACGGCAGGGACATTTTGATGGTGGGACATTTCCTCCATGCTCTTGAGGCTGCAAGTCCCACTCCCTTCGTGCTCCTCTTCACTGGCCTTGTAAGGAATAGCGAGGTGGGAGAGCTCTGTGACCCGCAGGGCATTCCCCAGCCCAAGACGATGAGCCCAGCTTTGCCGCCAGCACCGGGAAAGGGCTTATCCCAAGGAAGGATAATAACAGAGTGCGGGTAAGAAGGTCTGATCTGGTACCCAGCGACAGCGCACTGCTTGCTGCCTAATTAAAATTTCATTAAGTTGGTTCGCATCCCTTGATGGAGGTCACAGGCACACCATTGATGTGCTAATGTCTTACTTTTTCCCTTTTTTTTCTCTTTCACCACTATCCATCATCCTTTTAGATAAAGCAGTGCCATTAGGAAGTGCTTTCCAGCATCCCCAGATGCAATGGCACTGGAAGAAAGACAGCCGTGATTCATCAGACATATTATCTGTCTCTTATTTTCTCCCTAATTAAAAAAATGCCTTTTTTTTTTTCTTGAATCAGTTTGGGTATTAACCCTTCTGGTGTTTGTGTTGAATACCCTGATTAGCTTGAAAGTGGGAAAGTTACCTGGAAGGCCAGGACTGGCTGAGCTCTGTCTGGGGGGAGTTGCGGAATTTTTTGCGTGAGCCACTAAATCTGGGCTGGGGAGAAGTACCTGCTGTGTGTGCTGCGGCACAGGCAGGTCCCCATCAACTAAATCCTTCATTTGAAGGAGAAGAAATGGGGACTGGAGCCTCGTTGCCTCCTCTGCATCCCTGTGCCCCAGCCCAAACCACCCTGGCTCAGGGGACTCTCAGACACCAGCCACCTCCCTGGCAGCATCATGCCTGGGGCTCTGCGTTACTGCCGGGCTGGTTTGGGGAGGTGGACCGGCTCCTACTGTTCCCATCGGATGACACCGGGCACTTCCCAGCGCTGCTGGGCAGGGGACAGCATCTGCATAGGAGCAGAATGGAGAGGGAAGATTAAATAGGAAGGAGAAAGCTCTCAGATGGCACCAAAAGGAAGGTAATTGCCGGGGAGGAGAAGATGAGGACGTGTGGGATCCTCTTCCTGGCCGTTGCTTTAACGCCGACCAGATGGCGGATGTTTGTTTCTGTGACTTGTGTGGGGGAAATATGAACAAGCTGCGAGGCTCGATCCACCCATCCTTGTGCACGCAGCGTCTCCTGCAGAGGCAGGCGCGTCTCTTGTGCCTAGGTGGGTATTCCTGATTTTTACCAAGATCTCCTCTTGCGCCTTTGCCCAAGGAGAAGGCACTGCTGTTTCGGTGCAGGGCAATCTCGACCAGTGTGATGTGGATGAAAGCAGGGGGTTTTGGGTCCAGTGCAAAACTCACAGGAAGGTTTGGGAGGAGCGAAGGACCTCGTGGCCACGTGGTGCTGGTGCCAGCAACTCGTGAGGCACAGGGATACGCAGAGACCCCGTCGGGTGCTGGGATGGAGAGGAGGCAGCTTTGCTGCTCCAGCGCTGCTGCTGCCCTGCAGATAGATTCCAGTCTGAGTATTTGCACTGATCCTTTCCAGCCCTCTTTATTTGCCCTCTGACAGGTGGTGGCGACCGCTCCTCCTCTACCAGGAGCCCGGCCAGGGCCATCTCAAGCCACACAGCAGAGCCAGGCCCAGCTGCCAACATCTGCATCCACTTCCCAGCATCAGCCCCTGGTATGGCCTCCCGGGTCCTTGCCAGTACTACTGCAAATCCCAAACCCCAGGTCCCCACTCAGCACCTCCGTCTAGCACTGATTTATTTTTTTAACAAGGTTAAAACCCCTGGTGTCCGTTTGGTTTCTGCCTCTTCAGGCACAGCGCTACCCAGTTTAACCCCAAAACATCTTCCCTAAATGAACATTTAATCACACAGAGTTCTGATGGGAAGGGACTGCATGTAAAAAAAGAAAATGGTTTGATTAATTTTGCCCCCTCTTCTCTTGCAGTTGCTTTTACAGCCAGTTTTTCCTCAGCTTGTTCAGAGTTTCTCAGACCTCTTCTGCCTCAACCCCCAGAAAGCCAGACACGCTGTGACCTTCATGCTTTCTTTTTCTCACTTAGCCCGGGGCTTTATTTCCTGATTATTTAGTGTATTTATTTTCTGCCCCCATTTGCAAAAATGCTTAAGCATTTGAGTAGGGCTGCAAGACCCAAGCAGTCTGTAACCTTGCCTTCAGCCTACTGCTCCGGATACCACGGGGCCCATCCGGGATGGCAGCTCTCAGGTCAAGTTGCAATTAATAAATTGCATTAATAAACTAAAGTGTGGCGTGGTGTGACCCAGCGCACAGGACGCGATGGCAGGAGCTTTGCCAAGTTGGTTTATCTTGCCAAGCCAAATGCTGGGAACCATTTCTCAGCACCAACTCATTGGACGAGACAATTTTTTTCTCCCTTTGCCCTTTTCTATTTAAACTGTGAAGATCATGGATGCTGGTTTCAAAAGATGGGTTAACTATTTTTTAAAAATTTTCATTAGGGATATTAAGTGATTCTTCCCAGGATGGTCATTGTGTGACATTTTAATTTCGATTTTTTTTGGTGAATGAAACAGCATCTTCAGCAGATTTATTGCTTAGTGAATGGCATAGCCATGGCACGTGTCAGACCTGTAAAATATTAAAATAATGGGTAGGGGATTGTTGTTAATCGGAATTTATTACGCTACATAAAGGCATATTTACAGTCCCACCAGGGGACTATTAATTTGTTTGGGGATAAACAATTAATCTCCCTGGGAGTGGGAGCAGAAAATCTGACACGGTTTTACGTCTTTTCCCAGTGTGGCAGAGGCAGGGTAGCTCGCAGTCCCGGGCTGCTGGGCTCCCCAGGGGGGTCTCCCCTGGCACGGACGCGGGTCTGTGATGCCTGGGGAGAGGCAGCCCACTGGGCAGCGAGGTCCCGCTTCTCCCTGGCTGGTTTTGCACTGGGAGCTGTGCTCTCTGCTGTGATGAATGGGCTTTTTCCTGCCCCCGCCTGAGCTGGGCTCTCACAGATGGCCTCGATGCATCCCGTTTGTTCCCTCCCGTCTATTTTTGGGTTTCAGCCTTTGCATCCTGTTTCCTGCATCCTCTCCTTTCCGCTCAAGATGCAACAGGCACAAACAGGGAGGAGAGAGGGAGGTGCTGCGCAGTTGGAAGGAAAGGGGTTTTAGCTGCTACTATTTGGTACCTTTGCTCCACGGACTTCTTCAAACTTAAGCCTTATTATTTTTCTTCGGAAGCGGCTGTTTGATCTGCAGGTGCTGTTCCAGTACAGGGCAGGAGCACTTGGGATAATTCCCAGCCAAGGCCCTGGAAAGGTTAAAACAAAAGCAAAATTTCTGTTTTACAAAAGCTTATCCAGTGTTTTGGCAGGTAATGCCAACGCGTTAGGGAAAGGAATTCACTCCTTGTGTTTAAGCAGCTCTGGCCATTGCATACCAGGACAATGTAGGAACCAGACTAAGACCAGCTGCCCCGCAGCCGTTCGGTGGCTGAGCATCCCTGGCCCACATGGCAGAAAACAAACCTCACCATTTACCTACACCTCTTGCCCACACATTTTAACACATTTATCCAAAATGAGACCTTAGTTCCCTTTGCCAAGGCCTGGTTTGGTTTGTTTTTGGCCACCACTGTGCCCATCAGGGTGCTGCTGGCCCCGGGACCCTGCAGCCTTGCTGCCGCCTGTATGCACCCTAATGGCAGGACCCGAACTTGACCCAGCTCTTCTTTCAGTGTAACGCTCACCTGCACCCATCCTGTTTGTGCCTTTTTTCTTCGTGCTATGTCCTGAAAAACATCTTTGCACCTTTCTGCGGGGATTAGCAGTCTGAGCGGCTCATAGGTCGTTTCCAGCAGGAGCTGCAAGTTTTTAGGGGATTTGTGCTACCATAATTAAGAAGAACCTAGATCATTAAAAATAATACGCTTCACACAAGAGGGGAACAAGCCTGCTTCACAAGACCCCTTTCTGCTGAAAAATTCATCGCTCTAAATAATTAATTGTCCTTGCAAAGGAGAATGGTTTTGCATGTTGCCAAGTGGAAGGTGGAATTCAGAAGCCAGGCAGAGTAATCCTTCTGTTTTTTTATGAGTCCATATTTCCTCACTACACTGCTGCCCTGGGAGCAGTGGGGAGCAAGGGCTGGGGCTACTCTCCCTGCGGGACCCCGCACTGGGAGGGTGTCTGCGCGATAGGGTCGCCCATCCCACCCCAAACCCAGTGGGTTTCTCCTGGGATACGGTCGGGGCAAGGGACTGGTCCCTGTCACAGATGTCCCAACCTCGTCTCTTTTGTCCTGAAGCAGCACTTGTCTCTTTGGGTCTCAGTGGCTTGGAAAGCACTGGAGAGGAGGCCTGCTGAAACAGCCTCTCCATTTCTCTCAGTAGCTGTTTGCATGGTCGTGCCTTTTACATTGCATGTCAGGAATTAATTTATTGCCAGGACAGTGTTTGCATTGCTTGTGTGGTGTATAAATAGGCTATAAATAAGATGCTGATTTCTAATCACTGCAGAGCACAGGGGGAAGCGCTCACACCAGGGTGTCGGGGCAGTGCCCGTGCTCCCCTGGCCCATCCCTCACCAGCACCAGTGTGTGCCTTTTTGGAGTGACGGCAGCTCCCTGGCAGGACCCTGCAGGCAGTGACACCACAGCACCAGCCAGTCCAGCTGCTAAAAAACAGCTCAGCAGTAAATAACGCAGGTAGATGTAGGGCAGTGCCAGACCCGTGGGGCAGCACCAGTAGTGCTGGAGGGTCGGGAGGGTTTTTTTAGCTGCTTGGACCCCCCGTAGCCATCACAGAGTAAACCAGTTCTTCTTCCCCCGCCCAGCCTGCCTGTGGTTCCTGCAGCATAACTTGCATTTAGCAGATTATTTACTCCTGATTTGTAAACTCTTTGGTGAGGGGGAGCAAATAGCAACATGTATTGGGTTTGTTTCTATAGTAACCATGGTTGCCCAAAAGCTCAAATGTAGGGGGAAAAGTAAAAAAGGAAAATTGTGCATTTCTAACCAGAACATCTCGGCAGGGCGAGAGGGCTGGACGAGGGCGGGTGGAGGTGGGACCTGAGCTCCTTATGGCAGCTCCCGCGCAGGTTATTAGGAAAATGGGGCCAAGACCTCTCTTAGAACTGTACTGCTTTAGGGAGCCAAGACGCTGACGTTACTGCAGGGTGACTCACCAAAGCCAGGAGCGCTTCGCTGAATTTGCCGTGAAATGCTGTGAAATGACAGAACTTGACGTGGCTGCTGCAATGCTGGTACTGAGCTGCCCTCGCGCTGTTTGAAGGCTGCCACGAGCTGGGTGCTGGAGGAGGAGGCACCCGTCATGGGTCCCCTCATGACCCCTGGCCACACTGTGCCCCTGGCTGGGCTGGCACATGTCCCCGCCAGTACAGGGACCACTTCACTGCCAGTGCCATCCCGCTGGCAGAGGTGGAAATGCCACCTGCAACGGGGACAGAAACAGCAACGGTGCAGCAATCAGGTACCCATACCCAAGGGTGAGCTGTTTTGCCATAAATTAGCACTTTTCCCAGTTTTAGTTGCTGATGCAGTTTGCATCTTATGGCCAGAATACTAAATAGCAAAACTGCTTCCACGCTGGCCAGGCAATGGCAGGGGGACAGGCTGCTGTGCTGGCCTCCCCGTCGGTCTGCGGTCCTGGACTCCCCTTCCCCGGCCCCTCCGCACTGTTCCAGCCCCAGGGAAAACACTGCCCACCAGGCACTCCTATAGCCTCCGGCACCCCAAAGCATCATCCCACAGCATGAGCTGAGTTGGAGTTACAGGCCCAAACGACCCCATTTTGTTGCAAAAGAGGCTAAATCAAAGACATGGCTGCTGCAGGGAAAAGCCAGTGGGGCTGCTGGAGGTGAGCTGGGCTGGGAGCAGCCTGCTGCGTTGGCAGAGGCTGGCTGCAATGAAACCTTTGCAGCAGCGGGTTCCCCGCCGTGGAGCATCATTGGCAAAATACCTTCTAATTGCCAGGCTTGCAGGGGTGGGCGCTATCATGAGATACATTTCAGATCTCAGTGGAGGCACTGACACGCATCACAGGCATCTAATGGCACTTGTATTAGTGATGTAGCCCTTCATGCATGTAATACATTTGCTATTATCACCATAGCCCGAATACTAATAACCCCTGGGACCAGGTGACAGGTGAACCATGGGCTCAAGACTTAACAGTGAATTTAAGCAGCAGAACGTAGAAGGAAAGGGATGGGAGAAGCTGCCCATGATGGGGCCCCACTTCTCACTTTCAAGAGGGGGAATTTGTGGGAAGGTGTCACGGGGACGGTGGTGGGGGACCACCTCGCTGACAGCCCTGTGTGTCCTTTCAGACGAGCGCCGTGCTGTGTGCAGGCGGCTGTGCCCTGCTGGCCCTCAGCTCGCTGCTGGCCATCGTCGCCGTCCTGCTGCCCGGTGGAGCCTGCGAGAGGCGAGTCTGCACCCTGGCTGGCTACATGCAGACAGCAGCAGGCAAGTGACGGGGACTTTGCTCTTTGGGGTGGAAAGATGGGGTTTCCCCAGGGTGCTCCCTGGCCATTCACAGCATCCTGGATCTCAGCAACAAGAGATGCTTGCAAACCCTAAGCAATGCTGGGAGAAAAGATAGCAGCCCTTTGCTTTACCAATTGTCTCCTGTATCCGTGCTTATAAAATCTATTAAAAATCCCGTCTGCCCAAATATACAGGTCTGTGGCAGAGGGCCTGGGCTGCAGGTCCTGCCCGCTGCCCTCTGCTC